>NW_027100845.1:0-132500 GCF_029633855.1 Hoplias malabaricus
TTGCATCTGTATTTTGCTTTATTGGACGTATAAAAAGCTCATAAATTGAATTCCAATATATTCAACACCAATAAACCTATTGAGAGAAATTCCCAGTTAAGTTTGTCTTCATATCTCAGCTTTGGGATGAGATAGGCTGAAAATAGTCACACCTTTGTGTAAGTCAGGACCTGCCTAATCAACACCGTGAGTTTGGAAGAAATCTGAGACGGTCAAAAATTTAGTCTAAAAAAACACAAAGTTTTTTGGGTGAAATATGTGACCTCCTCAGATCTTCTTCAAACCCACACCGTGTGTCAGAGAGGTCCTGACAAAGACAGTGGTGTGGTAATTGTTGCCCTACCACATCCCAAAGCTAAGATATAGGGACATGTTGTGCTGCATAAAATGTATAACTGTAAATTTCATGATGGGATTCCTACTTCCAGTGAAGCTAGGTAAACACATGAGTAGAAGGGTGCGATCAGAAAAGCCTAGTCAGTCCAATATATCCTACATTGCATCTGTATTTTGCTTTATTGGACGTATAAAAAGCTCATAAATTGAATTCCAATATATTCAACACCAATAAACCTATTGAGAGAAATTCCCAGTTAAGTTTGTCCTCATATCTCAGCTTTGGGATGAGATAGGCTGAAAATAATCACACCTTTGTGTAAGTCAGGACCTGCCTAATCAACACCGTGAGTTTGGAAGAAATCTGAGACGGTCAAAAATTTAGTCTAAAAAAACACAAAGGGGTACCCCTTAGTGTTTTTTGGGTGAAATATGTGACCTCCTCAGATCTTCTTCAAACCCACACCGTGTGTCAGAGAGGTCCTGACAAAGACAGTGGTGTGGTAATTGTTGCCCTACCACATCCCAAAGCTAAGATATAGGGACATGTTGTGCTGCATAAAATGTATAACTGTAAATTTCATGATGGGATTCCTACTTCCAGTGAAGCTAGGTAAACACATGAGTAGAAGGGTGCGATCAGAAAAGCCTAGTCAGTCCAATATATCCTACATTGCATCTGTATTTTGCTTTATTGGACGTATAAAAAGCTCATAAATTGAATTCCAATATATTCAACACCAATAAACCTATTGAGAGAAAATCCCAGTTAAGTTTGTCCTCATATCTCAGCTTTGGGATGAGATAGGCTGAAAATAATCCCACCTTTGTGTAAGTCAGGACCTGCCTAATCAACATCGTGAGTTTGGAAGAAATCTGAGACGGTCAAAAATTGAGTCTAAAAAAACACAAAGGGGTACCCCTTAGTGTTTTTTTGGGTGAAATATGTGACCTCCTCAGCTCTTCTTCAAACCCACACCATGTGTCAGGGAGGTCCTGACAAAGACAGTGGTGTGGTAATTGTTGCCCTACCACATCCCAAAGCTGAGATATAGGGACATGTTTTGCTGCATAAAATGTATAACTGTAAATTTCATGATGGGATTCCTACTTCCAGTGAAGCTAGGTAAACACATGAGTAGAAGGGTGCGATCAGAAAAGCCTAGTCAGTCCAATATATCCTACATTGCATCTGTATTTTGCTTTATTGGACGTATAAAAAGCTCATAAATTGAATTCCAATATATTCAACACCAATAAACCTATTGAGAGAAAATCCCAGTTAAGTTTGTCCTCATATCTCAGCTTTGGGATGAGATAGGCTGAAAATAATCACACCGTTGTGTAAGTCAGGACCTGCCTAATCAACATCGTGAGTTTGGAAGAAATCTGAGACGGTCAAAAATTGAGTCTAAAAAAACACAAAGGGGAAACCCTTAGTGTTTTTTTGGGTGAAATATGTGACCTCCTCAGCTCTTTTCAAACCCACACCGTGTGTCAGGGAGATCCTGACAAAGACAGTGGTGTGGTAATTGTTGCCCTACCACATCCCAAAGCTGAGATATAGGGACATGTTTTGCTGCATAAAATGTATAACTGTAAATTTCATGATGGGATTCCTACTTCCAGTGAAGCTAGGTAAACACAAGAGTAGAAGGGTGCGATCAGAAAAGCCTAGTCAGTCCAATATATCCTACATTGCATCTGTATTTTGCTTTATTGGACATATAACAAGCTCATAAATTTAATTCCAATATATTCAACACCAATAAACCTATTGAGAGAAAATCCCAGTTAAGTTTGTCCTCATATCTCAGCTTTGGGATGAGATAGGCTGAAAATAATCACACCTTTGTGTAAGTCAGGACCTGCCTAATCAACACCGTGAGTTTGGAAGAAATCTGAGACGGTCAAAAATTGAGTCTAAAAAAACACAAAGGGGTACCCCTTAGTGTTTTTTTGGGTGAAATATGTGACCTCCTCAGATCTTCTTCAAACCCACACCGTGTGTCATAGAGATCCTGACAAAGACAGTGGTGTGGTAATTGTTGCCCTACCACATCCCAAAGCTAAGATATAGGGACATGTTGTGCTGCATAAAATGTATAACTGTAAATTTCATGATGGGATTCCTACTTCCAGTGAAGCTAGGTAAACACATGAGTAGAAGGGTGCGATCAGAAAAGCCTAGTCAGTCCAATATATCCTACATTGCATCTGTATTTTGCTTTATTGGACGTATAAAAAGCTCATAAATTTAATTCCAATATATTCAACACCAATAAACCTATTGAGAGAAAATCCCAGTTAAGTTTGTCCTCATATCTCAGCTTTGGGATGAGATAGGCTGAAAATAATCACACCTTTGTGTAAGTCAGGACCTGCCTAATCAACACCGTGAGTTTGGAAGAAATCTGAGACGGTCAAAAATTGAGTCTAAAAAAACACAAAGGGGTACCCCTTAGTGTTTTTTTGGGTGAAATATGTGACCTCCTCAGATCTTCTTCAAACCCACACCGTGTGTCATAGAGATCCTGACAAAGACAGTGGTGTGGTAATTGTTGCCCTAACACATCCCAAAGCTAAGATATAGGGACATGTTGTGCTGCATAAAATGTATAACTGTAAATTTCATGATGGGATTCCTACTTCCAGTGAAGCTAGGTAAACACATGAGTAGAAGGGTGCGATCAGAAAAGCCTAGTCAGTCCAATATATCCTACATTGCATCTGTATTTTGCTTTATTGGACGTATAAAAAGCTCATAAATTTAATTCCAATATATTCAACACCAATAAACCTATTGAGAGAAAATCCCAGTTAAGTTTGTCCTCATATCTCAGCTTTGGGATGAGATAGGCTGAAAATAATCACACCTTTGTGTAAGTCAGGACCTGCCTAATCAACACCGTGAGTTTGGAAGAAATCTGAGACGGTCAAAAATTGAGTCTAAAAAAACACAAAGGGGTACCCCTTAGTGTTTTTTTGGGTGAAATATGTGACCTCCTCAGATCTTCTTCAAACCCACACCGTGTGTCAGAGAGGTCCTGACGAAGACAGTGGTGTGATAATTGTTGCCCTACCACATCCCAAAGCTAAGATATAGGGACATGTTGTGCTGCATAAAATGTATAACTGTAAATTTCATGATGGGATTCCTACTTCCAGTTGAGCTAGGTAAACACATGAGTAGAAGGGTGCGATCAGAAAAGCCTAGTCAGTCCAATATATCCTACATTGCATCTGTATTTTGCTTTATTGGACGTATAAAAAGCTCATAAATTGAATTCCAATATATTCAACACCAATAAACCTATTGAGAGAAAATCCCAGTTAAGTTTGTCCTCATATCTCAGCTTTGGGATGAGATAGGCTGAAAATAATCACACTTTTGTGTAAGACGGGACTTGCCTAATCAACACCGTGAGTTTGGAAGAAATCTGAGACGGTCAAAAATTTAGTCTAAAAAACACAAAGGGGTACCCCTTAGTGTTTTTTTTGGGTGAAATATGTGACCTCCTCAGATCTTCTTCAAACCCACACCGTGTGTCAGAGATGTCCTGACAAAGACAGTGGTGTGGTAATTGTTGCCCTACCACATCCCAAAGCTAAGATATAGGGACATGTTGTGCTGCATAAAATGTATAACTGTAAATTTCATGATGGGATTCCTACTTCCAGTGAAGCTAGGTAAACACATGAGTAGAAGGGTGCGATCAGAAAAGCCTAGTCAGTCCGATATATCCTACATTGCATCTGTATTTTGCTTTATTGGACGTATAAAAAGCTCATAAATTTAATTCCAATATATTCAACACCAATAAACCTATTGAGAGAAAATCCCAGTTAAGTTTGTCCTCATATCTCAGCTTTGGGATGAGATAGGCTGAAAATAATCACACCTTTGTGTAAGTCGGGACTTGCCTAATCAACACCGTGAGTTTGGAAGAAATCTGAGATGGTCAAAAATTTAGTCTAAAAAACACAAAGGGGTACCCCTTAGTGTTTTTTTTGGGTGAAATATGTGACCTTCTAAGCTCTTCTTCAAACCCACACCGTGTGTCAGAGAGGTCCTGACGAAGACAGTGGTGTGGTAATTGTTGCCCTACCACATCCCAAAGCTAAGATATAGGGACATGTTGTGCTGCATAAAATGTATAACTGTAAATTTCATGATGGGATTCCTACTTCCAGTGAAGCTAGGTAAACACATGAGTAGAAGGGTGCGATCAGAAAAGCCTAGTCAGTCCAATATATCCTACATTGCATCTGTATTTTGCTTTATTGGACGTATAAAAAGCTCATAAATTGAATTCCAATATATTCAACACCAATAAACCTATTGAGAGAAAATCCCAGTTAAGTTTGTCCTCATATCTCAGCTTTGGGATGAGATAGGCTGAAAATAATCACACCTTTGTGTAAGTCGGGACTTGCCTAATCAACACCGTGAGTTTGGAAGAAATCTGAGACGGTCAAAAATTGAGTCTAAAAAACACAAAGGGGTACCCCTTAGTGTTTTTTTTGGGTGAAATATGTGACCTTCTCAGCTCTTCTTCAAACCCACACCGTGTGTCAGAGAGGTCCTGACGAAGACAGTGGTGTGGTAATTGTTGCCCTACCACATCCCAAAGCTAGATATAGGGACATGTTGTGCTGCATAAAATGTATAACTGTAAATTTCATGATGGGATTCCTACTTCCAGTGAAGCTAGGTAAACACATGAGTAGAAGGGTGCGATCAGAAAAGCCTAGTCAGTCCAATATATCCTACATTGCATCTGTATTTTGCTTTATTGGACGTATAAAAAGCTCATAAATTGAATTCCAATATATTCAACACCAATAAACCTATTGAGAGAAATTCCCAGTTAAGTTTGTCTTCATATCTCAGCTTTGGGATGAGATAGGCTGAAAATAGTCACACCTTTGTGTAAGTCAGGACCTGCCTAATCAACACCGTGAGTTTGGAAGAAATCTGAGACGGTCAAAAATTTAGTCTAAAAAAACACAAAGTTTTTTGGGTGAAATATGTGACCTCCTCAGATCTTCTTCAAACCCACACCGTGTGTCAGAGAGGTCCTGACAAAGACAGTGGTGTGGTAATTGTTGCCCTACCACATCCCAAAGCTAAGATATAGGGACATGTTGTGCTGCATAAAATGTATAACTGTAAATTTCATGATGGGATTCCTACTTCCAGTGAAGCTAGGTAAACACATGAGTAGAAGGGTGCGATCAGAAAAGCCTAGTCAGTCCAATATATCCTACATTGCATCTGTATTTTGCTTTATTGGACGTATAAAAAGCTCATAAATTGAATTCCAATATATTCAACACCAATAAACCTATTGAGAGAAATTCCCAGTTAAGTTTGTCCTCATATCTCAGCTTTGGGATGAGATAGGCTGAAAATAATCACACCTTTGTGTAAGTCAGGACCTGCCTAATCAACACCGTGAGTTTGGAAGAAATCTGAGACGGTCAAAAATTTAGTCTAAAAAAACACAAAGGGGTACCCCTTAGTGTTTTTTGGGTGAAATATGTGACCTCCTCAGATCTTCTTCAAACCCACACCGTGTGTCAGAGAGGTCCTGACAAAGACAGTGGTGTGGTAATTGTTGCCCTACCACATCCCAAAGCTAAGATATAGGGACATGTTGTGCTGCATAAAATGTATAACTGTAAATTTCATGATGGGATTCCTACTTCCAGTGAAGCTAGGTAAACACATGAGTAGAAGGGTGCGATCAGAAAAGCCTAGTCAGTCCAATATATCCTACATTGCATCTGTATTTTGCTTTATTGGACGTATAAAAAGCTCATAAATTGAATTCCAATATATTCAACACCAATAAACCTATTGAGAGAAAATCCCAGTTAAGTTTGTCCTCATATCTCAGCTTTGGGATGAGATAGGCTGAAAATAATCACACCTTTGTGTAAGTCAGGACCTGCCTAATCAACATCGTGAGTTTGGAAGAAATCTGAGACGGTCAAAAATTGAGTCTAAAAAAACACAAAGGGGTACCCCTTAGTGTTTTTTTGGGTGAAATATGTGACCTCCTCAGCTCTTCTTCAAACCCACACCGTGTGTCAGGGAGGTCCTGACAAAGACAGTGGTGTGGTAATTGTTGCCCTACCACATCCCAAAGCTAAGATATAGGGACATGTTTTGCTGCATAAAATGTATAACTGTAAATTTCTTGATGGGATTCCTACTTCCAGTGAAGCTAGGTAAACACATGAGTAGAAGGGTGCGATCAGAAAAGCCTAGTCAGTCCAATATATCCTACATTGCATCTGTATTTTGCTTTATTGGACGTATAAAAAGCTCATAAATTGAATTCCAATATATTCAACACCAATAAACCTATTGAGAGAAAATCCCAGTTAAGTTTGTCCTCATATCTCAGCTTTGGGATGAGATAGGCTGAAAATAATCACACCTTTGTGTAAGACGGGACTTGCCTAATCAACACCGTGAGTTTGGAAGAAATCTGAGACGGTCAAAAATTTAGTCTAAAAAACACAAAGGGGTACCCCTTAGTGTTTTTTTTTGGGTGAAATATGTGACCTCCTCAGATCTTCTTCAAACCCACACCGTGTGTCAGAGAGGTCCTGACAAAGACAGTGGTGTGGTAATTGTTGCCCTACCACATCCCAAAGCTAAGATATAGGGACATGTTGTGCTGCATAAAATGTATAACTGTAAATTTCATGATGGGATTCCTACTTCCAGTGAAGCTAGGTAAACACATGAGTAGAAGGGTGCGATCAGAAAAGCCTAGTCAGTCCAATATATCCTACATTGCATCTGTATTTTGCTTTATTGGACGTATAAAAAGCTCATAAATTGAATTCCAATATATTCAACACCAATAAACCTATTGAGAGAAAATCCCAGTTAAGTTTGTCCTCATATCTCAGCTTTGGGATGAGATAGGCTGAAAATAATCACACCTTTGTGTAAGTCAGGACCTGCCTAATCAACACCGTGAGTTTGGAAGAAATCTGAGACGGTCAAAAATTTAGTCTAAAAAAACACAAAGGGGTACCCCTTAGTGTTTTTTGGGTGAAATATGTGACCTCCTCAGATCTTCTTCAAACCCACACCGTGTGTCAGAGAGGTCCTGACAAAGACAGTGGTGTGGTAATTGTTGCCCTACCACATCCCAAAGCTAAGATATAGGGACATGTTGTGCTGCATAAAATGTATAACTGTAAATTTCATGATGGGATTCCTACTTCCAGTGAAGCTAGGTAAACACATGAGTAGAAGGGTGCGATCAGAAAAGCCTAGTCAGTCCAATATATCCTACATTGCATCTGTATTTTGCTTTATTGGACGTATAAAAAGCTCATAAATTGAATTCCAATATATTCAACACCAATAAACCTATTGAGAGAAATTCCCAGTTAAGTTTGTCCTCATATCTCAGCTTTGGGATGAGATAGGCTGAAAATAATCACACCTTTGTGTAAGTCAGGACCTGCCTAATCAACACCGTGAGTTTGGAAGAAATCTGAGACGGTCAAAAATTTAGTCTAAAAAAACACAAAGGGGTACCCCTTAGTGTTTTTTGGGTGAAATATGTGACCTCCTCAGATCTTCTTCAAACCCACACCGTGTGTCAGAGAGGTCCTGACAAAGACAGTGGTGTGGTAATTGTTGCCCTACCACATCCCAAAGCTAAGATATAGGGACATGTTGTGCTGCATAAAATGTATAACTGTAAATTTCATGATGGGATTCCTACTTCCAGTGAAGCTAGGTAAACATATGAGTAGAAGGGTGCGATCAGAAAAGCCTAGTCAGTCCAATATATCCTACATTGCATCTGTATTTTGCTTTATTGGACGTATAAAAAGCTCATAAATTGAATTCCAATATATTCAACACCAATAAACCTATTGAGAGAAAATCCCAGTTAAGTTTGTCCTCATATCTCAGCTTTGGGATGAGATAGGCTGAAAATAATCACACCTTTGTGTAAGTCGGGACCTGCCTAATCAACACCGTGAGTTTGGAAGAAATCTGAGACAGTCAAAAATTTAGTCTAAAAAAACACAAAGGGGTACCCCTTAGTGTTTTTTGGGTGAAATATGTGACCTCCTCAGATCTTCTTCAAACCCACACCGTGTGTCAGAGAGGTCCTGACAAAGACAGTGGTGTGGTAATTGTTGCCCTACCACATCCCAAAGCTAAGATATAGGGACATGTTGTGCTGCATAAAATGTATAACTGTAAATTTCATGATGGGATTCCTACTTCCAGTGAAGCTAGGTAAACACATGAGTAGAAGGGTGCGATCAGAAAAGCCTAGTCAGTCCAATATATCCTACATTGCATCTGTATTTTGCTTTATTGGACGTATAAAAAGCTCATAAATTGAATTCCAATATATTCAACACCAATAAACCTATTGAGAGAAAATCCCAGTTAAGTTTGTCCTCATATCTCAGCTTTGGGATGAGATAGGCTGAAAATAATCACACCTTTGTGTAAGTCGGGACCTGCCTAATCAACACCGTGAGTTTGGAAGAAATCTGAGACAGTCAAAAATTTAGTCTAAAAAAACACAAAGGGGTACCCCTTAGTGTTTTTTGGGTGAAATATGTGACCTCCTCAGATCTTCTTCAAACCCACACCGTGTGTCAGAGAGGTCCTGACAAAGACAGTGGTGTGGTAATTGTTGCCCTACCACATCCCAAAGCTAAGATATAGGGACATGTTGTGCTGCATAAAATGTATAACTGTAAATTTCATGATGGGATTCCTACTTCCAGTGAAGCTAGGTAAACACATGAGTAGAAGGGTGCGATCAGAAAAGCCTAGTCAGTCCAATATATCCTACATTGCATCTGTATTTTGCTTTATTGGACGTATAAAAAGCTCATAAATTGAATTCCAATATATTCAACACCAATAAACCTATTGAGAGAAAATCCCAGTTAAGTTTGTCCTCATATCTCAGCTTTGGGATGAGATAGGCTGAAAATAATCACACCTTTGTGTAAGTCAGGACCTGCCTAATCAACACCGTGAGTTTGGAAGAAATCTGAGACGGTCAAAAATTTAGTCTAAAAAAACACAAAGGGGTACCCCTTAGTGTTTTTTGGGTGAAATATGTGACCTCCTCAGATCTTCTTCAAACCCACACCGTGTGTCAGAGAGGTCCTGACAAAGACAGTGGTGTGGTAATTGTTGCCCTACCACATCCCAAAGCTAAGATATAGGGACATGTTGTGCTGCATAAAATGTATAACTGTAAATTTCATGATGGGATTCCTACTTCCAGTGAAGCTAGGTAAACACATGAGTAGAAGGGTGCGATCAGAAAAGCCTAGTCAGTCCAATATATCCTACATTGCATCTGTATTTTGCTTTATTGGACGTATAAAAAGCTCATAAATTGAATTCCAATATATTCAACACCAATAAACCTATTGAGAGAAATTCCCAGTTAAGTTTGTCCTCATATCTCAGCTTTGGGATGAGATAGGCTGAAAATAATCACACCTTTGTGTAAGTCAGGACCTGCCTAATCAACACCGTGAGTTTGGAAGAAATCTGAGACGGTCAAAAATTTAGTCTAAAAAAACACAAAGGGGTACCCCTTAGTGTTTTTTGGGTGAAATATGTGACCTCCTCAGATCTTCTTCAAACCCACACCGTGTGTCAGAGAGGTCCTGACAAAGACAGTGGTGTGGTAATTGTTGCCCTACCACATCCCAAAGCTAAGATATAGGGACATGTTGTGCTGCATAAAATGTATAACTGTAAATTTCATGATGGGATTCCTACTTCCAGTGAAGCTAGGTAAACACATGAGTAGAAGGGTGCGATCAGAAAAGCCTAGTCAGTCCAATATATCCTACATTGCATCTGTATTTTGCTTTATTGGACGTATAAAAAGCTCATAAATTGAATTCCAATATATTCAACACCAATAAACCTATTGAGAGAAAATCCCAGTTAAGTTTGTCCTCATATCTCAGCTTTGGGATGAGATAGGCTGAAAATAATCACACCTTTGTGTAAGTCGGGACCTGCCTAATCAACACCGTGAGTTTGGAAGAAATCTGAGACGGTCAAAAATTTAGTCTAAAAAAACACAAAGGGGTACCCCTTAGTGTTTTTTGGGTGAAATATGTGACCTCCTCAGATCTTCTTCAAACCCACACCGTGTGTCAGAGAGGTCCTGACAAAGACAGTGGTGTGGTAATTGTTGCCCTACCACATCCCAAAGCTAAGATATAGGGACATGTTGTGCTGCATAAAATGTATAACTGTAAATTTCATGATGGGATTCCTACTTCCAGTGAAGCTAGGTAAACACATGAGTAGAAGGGTGCGATCAGAAAAGCCTAGTCAGTCCAATATATCCTACATTGCATCTGTATTTTGCTTTATTGGACGTATAAAAAGCTCATAAATTGAATTCCAATATATTCAACACCAATAAACCTATTGAGAGAAAATCCCAGTTAAGTTTGTCCTCATATCTCAGCTTTGGGATGAGATAGGCTGAAAATAATCACACCTTTGTGTAAGTCAGGACCTGCCTAATCAACATCGTGAGTTTGGAAGAAATCTGAGACGGTCAAAAATTGAGTCTAAAAAAACACAAAGGGGTACCCCTTAGTGTTTTTTTGGGTGAAATATGTGACCTCCTCAGCTCTTCTTCAAACCCACACCGTGTGTCAGGGAGGTCCTGACAAAGACAGTGGTGTGGTAATTGTTGCCCTACCACATCCCAAAGCTAAGATATAGGGACATGTTGTGCTGCATAAAATGTATAACTGTAAATTTCATGATGGGATTCCTACTTCCAGTTGAGCTAGGTAAACACATGAGTAGAAGGGTGCGATCAGAAAAGCCTAGTCAGTCCAATATATCCTACATTGCATCTGTATTTTGCTTTATTGGACGTATAAAAAGCTCATAAATTGAATTCCAATATATTCAACACCAATAAACCTATTGAGAGAAAATCCCAGTTAAGTTTGTCCTCATATCTCAGCTTTGGGATGAGATAGGCTGAAAATAATCACACCTTTGTGTAAGACGGGACTTGCCTAATCAACACCGTGAGTTTGGAAGAAATCTGAGACGGTCAAAAATTTAGTCTAAAAAACACAAAGGGGTACCCCTTAGTGTTTTTTTTGGGTGAAATATGTGACCTCCTCAGATCTTCTTCAAACCCACACCGTGTGTCAGAGAGGTCCTGACAAAGACAGTGGTGTGGTAATTGTTGCCCTACCACATCCCAAAGCTAAGATATAGGGACATGTTGTGCTGCATAAAATGTATAACTGTAAATTTCATGATGGGATTCCTACTTCCAGTGAAGCTAGGTAAACACATGAGTAGAAGGGTGCGATCAGAAAAGCCTAGTCAGTCCGATATATCCTACATTGCATCTGTATTTTGCTTTATTGGACGTATAAAAAGCTCATAAATTTAATTCCAATATATTCAACACCAATAAACCTATTGAGAGAAAATCCCAGTTAAGTTTGTCCTCATATCTCAGCTTTGGGATGAGATAGGCTGAAAATAATCACACCTTTGTGTAAGTCGGGACTTGCCTAATCAACACCGTGAGTTTGGAAGAAATCTGAGACGGTCAAAAATTTAGTCTAAAAAACACAAAGGGGTACCCCTTAGTGTTTTTTTTGGGTGAAATATGTGACCTTCTAAGCTCTTCTTCAAACCCACACCGTGTGTCAGAGAGGTCCTGACGAAGACAGTGGTGTGGTAATTGTTGCCCTACCACATCCCAAAGCTAAGATATAGGGACATGTTGTGCTGCATAAAATGTATAACTGTAAATTTCATGATGGGATTCCTACTTCCAGTGAAGCTAGGTAAACACATGAGTAGAAGGGTGCGATCAGAAAAGCCTAGTCAGTCCAATATATCCTACATTGCATCTGTATTTTGCTTTATTGGACGTATAAAAAGCTCATAAATTGAATTCCAATATATTCAACACCAATAAACCTATTGAGAGAAAATCCCAGTTAAGTTTGTCCTCATATCTCAGCTTTGGGATGAGATAGGCTGAAAATAATCACACCTTTGTGTAAGTCGGGACTTGCCTAATCAACACCGTGAGTTTGGAAGAAATCTGAGACGGTCAAAAATTTAGTCTAAAAAACACAAAGGGGTACCCCTTAGTGTTTTTTTTGGGTGAAATATGTGACCTTCTCAGCTCTTCTTCAAACCCACACCGTGTGTCAGAGAGGTCCTGACGAAGACAGTGGTGTGGTAATTGTTGCCCTACCACATCCCAAAGCTAAGATATAGGGACATGTTGTGCTGCATAAAATGTATAACTGTAAATTTCATGATGGGATTCCTACTTCCAGTGAAGCTAGGTAAACACATGAGTAGAAGGGTGCGATCAGAAAAGCCTAGTCAGTCCAATATATCCTACATTGCATCTGTATTTTGCTTTATTGGACGTATAAAAAGCTCATAAATTTAATTCCAATATATTCAACACCAATAAACCTATTGAGAGAAATTCCAAGTTAAGTTTGTCTTCATATCTCAGCTTTGGGATGAGATAGGCTGAAAATAGTCACACCTTTGTGTAAGTCAGGACCTGCCTAATCAACACCGTGAGTTTGGAAGAAATCTGAGACGGTCAAAAATTTAGTCTAAAAAAACACAAATTTTTTTGGGTGAAATATGTGACCTCCTCAGATCTTCTTCAAACCCACACCGTGTGTCAGAGAGGTCCTGACAAAGACAGTGGTGTGGTAATTGTTGCCCTACCACATCCCAAAGCTAAGATATAGGGACATGTTGTGCTGCATAAAATGTATAACTGTAAATTTCATGATGGGATTCCTACTTCCAGTGAAGCTAGGTAAACACATGAGTAGAAGGGTGCGATCAGAAAAGCCTAGTCAGTCCAATATATCCTACATTGCATCTGTATTTTGCTTTATTGGACGTATAAAAAGCTCATAAATTGAATTCCAATATATTCAACACCAATAAACCTATTGAGAGAAATTCCCAGTTAAGTTTGTCCTCATATCTCAGCTTTGGGATGAGATAGGCTGAAAATAATCACACCTTTGTGTAAGTCAGGACCTGCCTAATCAACACCGTGAGTTTGGAAGAAATCTGAGACGGTCAAAAATTTAGTCTAAAAAAACACAAAGGGGTACCCCTTAGTGTTTTTTGGGTGAAATATGTGACCTCCTCAGATCTTCTTCAAACCCACACCGTGTGTCAGAGAGGTCCTGACAAAGACAGTGGTGTGGTAATTGTTGCCCTACCACATCCCAAAGCTAAGATATAGGGACATGTTGTGCTGCATAAAATGTATAACTGTAAATTTCATGATGGGATTCTTACTTCCAGTGAAGCTAGGTAAACACATGAGTAGAAGGGTGCGATCAGAAAAGCCTAGTCAGTCCAATATATCCTACATTGCATCTGTATTTTGCTTTATTGGACGTATAAAAAGCTCATAAATTGAATTCCAATATATTCAACACCAATAAACCTATTGAGAGAAAATCCCAGTTAAGTTTGTCCTCATATCTCAGCTTTGGGATGAGATAGGCTGAAAATAATCACACCTTTGTGTAAGTTGGGACCTGCCTAATCAACACCGTGAGTTTGGAAGAAATCTGAGACAGTCAAAAATTTAGTCTAAAAAAACACAAAGGGGTACCCCTTAGTGTTTTTTGGGTGAAATATGTGACCTCCTCAGATCTTCTTCAAACCCACACCGTGTGTCAGAGAGGTCCTGACAAAGACAGTGGTGTGGTAATTGTTGCCCTACCACATCCCAAAGCTAAGATATAGGGACATGTTGTGCTGCATAAAATGTATAACTGTAAATTTCATGATGGGATTCCTACTTCCAGTGAAGCTAGGTAAACACATGAGTAGAAGGGTGCGATCAGAAAAGCCTAGTCAGTCCAATATATCCTACATTGCATCTGTATTTTGCTTTATTGGACGTATAAAAAGCTCATAAATTGAATTCCAATATATTCAACACCAATAAACCTATTGAGAGAAAATCCCAGTTAAGTTTGTCCTCATATCTCAGCTTTGGGATGAGATAGGCTGAAAATAATCACACCTTTGTGTAAGTCAGGACCTGCCTAATCAACATCGTGAGTTTGGAAGAAATCTGAGACGGTCAAAAATTGAGTCTAAAAAAACACAAAGGGGTACCCCTTAGTGTTTTTTTGGGTGAAATATGTGACCTCCTCAGCTCTTCTTCAAACCCACACCGTGTGTCAGGGAGGTCCTGACAAAGACAGTGGTGTGGTAATTGTTGCCCTACCACATCCCAAAGCTAAGATATAGGGACATGTTGTGCTGCATAAAATGTATAACTGTAAATTTAATGATGGGATTCCTACTTCCAGTGAAGCTAGGTAAACACATGAGTAGAAGGGTGCGATCAGAAAAGCCTAGTCAGTCCAATATATCCTACATTGCATCTGTATTTTGCTTTATTGGACGTATAAAAAGCTCATAAATTGAATTCCAATATATTCAACACCAATAAACCTATTGAGAGAAAATCCCAGTTAAGTTTGTCCTCATATCTCAGCTTTGGGATGAGATAGGCTGAAAATAATCACACCTTTGTGTAAGTCAGAACCTGCCTAATCAACATCGTGAGTTTGGAAGAAATCTGAGACGGTCAAAAATTGAGTCTAAAAAAACACAAAGGGGTACCCCTTAGTGTTTTTTGGGTGAAATATGTGACCTCCTCAGCTCTTCTTCAAACCCACACCGTGTGTCAGGGAGGTCCTGACAAAGACAGTGGTGTGGTAATTGTTGCCCTACCACATCCCAAAGCTAAGATATAGGGACATGTTGTGCTGCATAAAATGTATAACTGTAAATTTCATGATGGGATTCCTACTTCCAGTGAAGCTAGGTAAACACAAGAGTAGAAGGGTGCAATCAGAAAAGCCTAGTCAGTCCAATATATCCTACATTGCATCTGTATTTTGCTTTATTGGACGTATAAAAAGCTCATAAATTGAATTCCAATATATTCAACACCAATAAACCTATTGAGAGAAAATCCCAGTTAAGTTTGTCCTCATATCTCAGCTTTGGGATGAGATAGGCTGAAAATAATCACACCTTTGTGTAAGTCAGGACCTGCCTAATCAACATCGTGAGTTTGGAAGAAATCTGAGACGGTCAAAAATTGAGTCTAAAAAAACACAAAGGGGTACCCCTTAGTGTTTTTTTGGGTGAAATATGTGACCTCCTCAGCTCTTCTTCAAACCCACACCGTGTGTCAGGGAGGTCCTGACAAAGACAGTGGTGTGGTAATTGTTGCCCTACCACATCCCAAAGCTAAGATATAGGGACATGTTGTGCTGCATAAAATGTATAACTGTAAATTTCATGATGGGATTCCTACTTCCAGTGAAGCTAGGTAAACACAAGAGTAGAAGGGTGCAATCAGAAAAGCCTAGTCAGTCCAATATATCCTACATTGCATCTGTATTTTGCTTTATTGGATGTATAAAAAGCTCATAAATTGAATTCCAATATATTCAACACCAATAAACCTATTGAGAGAAAATCCCAGTTAAGTTTGTCCTCATATCTCAGCTTTGGGATGAGATAGGCTGAAAATAATCACACCTTTGTGTAAGTCAGGACCTGCCTAATCAACACCGTGAGTTTGGAAGAAATCTGAGACGGTCAAAAATTGAGTCTAAAAAACACAAAGGGGTACCCCTTAGTGTGTTTTTTGGGTGAAATATGTGACCTCCTCAGCTCTTCTTCAAACCCACACCGTTTGTCAGAGAGGTCCTGACGAAGACAGTGGTGTGGTAAATTTTGCCCTACCACATCCCAAAGCTGGGATATAGGGACATGTTGTGCTGCATAAAATGTATAACTGTAAATTTCATGATGGGATTCCTACTTCCAGTGAAGCTAGGTAAACACAAGAGTAGAAGGGTGCAATCAGAAAAGCCTAGTCAGTCCAATATATCCTGCATTGCATCTGTATTTTGCTTTATTGGACGTATAAAAAGCTCATAAATTTAATTCCAATATATTCAACACCAATAAACCTATTGAGAGAAATTCCCAGTTAAATTTGTCCTCATATCTCAGCTTTGGGATGAGATAGACTGAAAATAATCACACCTTTGTGTAAGTCAGGACCTGCCTAATCAACACCGTGAGTTTGGAAGAAATCTGAGACGGTCAACAATTTAGTCTAAAAAAACACAAAGGGGTACCCCTTAGTGTTTTTTGGGTGAAATATGTGACCTCCTCAGATCTTCTTCAAACCCACACCGTGTGTCAGAGAGGTCCTGACAAAGACAGTGGTGTGGTAATTGTTGCCCTACCACATCCCAAAGCTAAGATATAGGGACATGTTGTGCTGCATAAAATGTATAACTGTAAATTTCATGATGGGATTCCTACTTCCAGTGAAGCTAGGTAAACACAAGAGTAGAAGGGTGCAATCAGAAAAGCCTAGTCAGTCCAATATATCCTACATTGCATCTGTATTTTGCTTTATTGGATGTATAAAAAGCTCATAAATTGAATTCCAATATATTCAACACCAATAAACCTATTGAGAGAAAATCCCAGTTAAGTTTGTCCTCATATCTCAGCTTTGGGATGAGATAGGCTGAAAATAATCACACCTTTGTGTAAGTCAGGACCTGCCTAATCAACACCGTGAGTTTGGAAGAAATCTGAGACGGTCAAAAATTGAGTCTAAAAAACACAAAGGGGTACCCCTTAGTGTGTTTTTTGGGTGAAATATGTGACCTCCTCAGCTCTTCTTCAAACCCACACCATTTGTCAGAGAGGTCCTGACGAAGACAGTGGTGTGGTAAATTTTGCCCTACCACATCCCAAAGCTAAGATATAGGGACATGTTGTGCTGCATAAAATGTATAACTGTAAATTTCATGATGGGATTCCTACTTCCAGTGAAGCTAAGTAAACACAAGAGTAGAAGGGTGCGATCAGAAAAGCCTAGTCAGTCCAATATATCCTACATTGCATCTGTATTTTGCTTTATTGGACGTATAACAAGCTCATAAATTTAATTCCAATATATTCAACACCAATAAACCTATTGAGAGAAAATCCCAGTTAGGTTTGTCCTCATATCTCAGCTTTGGGATGAGATAGGCTGAAAATAATCACACCTTTGTGTAAGTCAGGACCTGCCTAATCAACATCGTGAGTTTGGAAGAAATCTGAGACGTTCAACAATTTAGTCTAAAAAACACAAAGGGGTACCCCTTAGTTTTTTTTTTTGGGTGAAACATGTGACCTCCTCAGCTCTTCTTCAAACCCACACCGTGTGTCAGAGAGGTCCTGACGAAGAAAGTGGTGTGGTAATTTTTGCCCTACCACATCCCAAAGCTGAGGTATAGGGACATGTTTTGCTGCATAAAATGTATAACTGTAAATTTCATGATGGGATTCCTACTTCCAGTGAAGCTAGGTAAACACAAGAGTAGAAGGGTGCAATCAGAAAAGCCTAGTCAGTCCAATATATCCTACATTGCATCTGTATTTTACTTTATTGGACGTATAAAAAGCTCATAAATTGAATTCCAATATATTCAACACCAATAAACCTATTGAGAGAAAATCCCAGTTAAGTTTGTCCTCATATCTCAGCTTTGGGATGAGATAGGCTGAAAATAATCACACCTTTGTGTAAGTCAGGACCTGCCTAATCAACACCGTGAGTTTGGAAGAAATCTGAGACGGTCAAAAATTTAGTCTAAAAAAACACAAAGGGGTACCCCTTAGTGTTTTTTGGGTGAAATATGTGACCTCCTCAGATCTTCTTCAAACCCACACCGTGTGTCAGAGAGGTCCTGACAAAGACAGTGGTGTGGTAATTGTTGCCCTACCACATCCCAAAGCTAAGATATAGGGACATGTTGTGCTGCATAAAATGTATAACTGTAAATTTCATGATGGGATTCCTACTTCCAGTGAAGCTAGGTAAACACATGAGTAGAAGGGTGCGATCAGAAAAGCCTAGTCAGTCCAATATATCCTACATTGCATCTGTATTTTGCTTTATTGGACGTATAAAAAGCTCATAAATTGAATTCCAATATATTCAACACCAATAAACCTATTGAGAGAAATTCCCAGTTAAGTTTGTCCTCATATCTCAGCTTTGGGATGAGATAGGCTGAAAATAATCACACCTTTGTGTAAGTCGGGACCTGCCTAATCAACACCGTGAGTTTGGAAGAAATCTGAGACGGTCAAAAATTTAGTCTAAAAAAACACAAAGGGGTACCCCTTAGTGTTTTTTGGGTGAAATATGTGACCTCCTCAGATCTTCTTCAAACCCACACCGTGTGTCAGAGAGGTCCTGACAAAGACAGTGGTGTGGTAATTGTTGCCCTACCACATCCCAAAGCTAAGATATAGGGACATGTTGTGCTGCATAAAATGTATAACTGTAAATTTCATGATGGGATTCCTACTTCCAGTGAAGCTAGGTAAACACATGAGTAGAAGGGTGCGATCAGAAAAGCCTAGTCAGTCCAATATATCCTACATTGCATCTGTATTTTGCTTTATTGGACGTATAAAAAGCTCATAAATTGAATTCCAATATATTCAACACCAATAAACCTATTGAGAGAAAATCCCAGTTAAGTTTGTCCTCATATCTCAGCTTTGGGATGAGATAGGCTGAAAATAATCACACCTTTGTGTAAGTCAGGACCTGCCTAATCAACATCGTGAGTTTGGAAGAAATCTGAGACGGTCAAAAATTGAGTCTAAAAAAACACAAAGGGGTACCCCTTAGTGTTTTTTTGGGTGAAATATGTGACCTCCTCAGCTCTTCTTCAAACCCACACCGTGTGTCAGGGAGGTCCTGACAAAGACAGTGGTGTGGTAATTGTTGCCCTACCACATCCCAAAGCTAAGATATAGGGACATGTTGTGCTGCATAAAATGTATAACTGTAAATTTCATGATGGGATTCCTACTTCCAGTTGAGCTAGGTAAACACATGAGTAGAAGGGTGCGATCAGAAAAGCCTAGTCAGTCCAATATATCCTACATTGCATCTGTATTTTGCTTTATTGGACGTATAAAAAGCTCATAAATTGAATTCCAATATATTCAACACCAATAAACCTATTGAGAGAAAATCCCAGTTAAGTTTGTCCTCATATCTCAGCTTTGGGATGAGATAGGCTGAAAATAATCACACCTTTGTGTAAGACGGGACTTGCCTAATCAACACCGTGAGTTTGGAAGAAATCTGAGACGGTCAAAAATTTAGTCTAAAAAACACAAAGGGGTACCCCTTAGTGTTTTTTTTGGGTGAAATATGTGACCTCCTCAGATCTTCTTCAAACCCACACCGTGTGTCAGAGAGGTCCTGACAAAGACAGTGGTGTGGTAATTGTTGCCCTACCACATCCCAAAGCTAAGATATAGGGACATGTTGTGCTGCATAAAATGTATAACTGTAAATTTCATGATGGGATTCCTACTTCCAGTGAAGCTAGGTAAACACATGAGTAGAAGGGTGCGATCAGAAAAGCCTAGTCAGTCCGATATATCCTACATTGCATCTGTATTTTGCTTTATTGGACGTATAAAAAGCTCATAAATTTAATTCCAATATATTCAACACCAATAAACCTATTGAGAGAAAATCCCAGTTAAGTTTGTCCTCATATCTCAGCTTTGGGATGAGATAGGCTGAAAATAATCACACCTTTGTGTAAGTCGGGACTTGCCTAATCAACACCGTGAGTTTGGAAGAAATCTGAGACGGTCAAAAATTTAGTCTAAAAAACACAAAGGGGTACCCCTTAGTGTTTTTTTTTGGGTGAAATATGTGACCTTCTAAGCTCTTCTTCAAACCCACACCGTGTGTCAGAGAGGTCCTGACGAAGACAGTGGTGTGGTAATTGTTGCCCTACCACATCCCAAAGCTAAGATATAGGGACATGTTGTGCTGCATAAAATGTATAACTGTAAATTTCATGATGGGATTCCTACTTCCAGTGAAGCTAGGTAAACACATGAGTAGAAGGGTGCGATCAGAAAAGCCTAGTCAGTCCAATATATCCTACATTGCATCTGTATTTTGCTTTATTGGACGTATAAAAAGCTCATAAATTGAATTCCAATATATTCAACACCAATAAACCTATTGAGAGAAAATCCCAGTTAAGTTTGTCCTCATATCTCAGCTTTGGGATGAGATAGGCTGAAAATAATCACACCTTTGTGTAAGTCGGGACTTGCCTAATCAACACCGTGAGTTTGGAAGAAATCTGAGACGGTCAAAAATTTAGTCTAAAAAACACAAAGGGGTACCCCTTAGTGTTTTTTTTGGGTGAAATATGTGACCTTCTCAGCTCTTCTTCAAACCCACACCGTGTGTCAGAGAGGTCCTGACGAAGACAGTGGTGTGGTAATTGTTGCCCTACCACATCCCAAAGCTAAGATATAGGGACATGTTGTGCTGCATAAAATGTATAACTGTAAATTTCATGATGGGATTCCTACTTCCAGTGAAGCTAGGTAAACACATGAGTAGAAGGGTGCGATCAGAAAAGCCTAGTCAGTCCAATATATCCTACATTGCATCTGTATTTTGCTTTATTGGACGTATAAAAAGCTCATAAATTTAATTCCAATATATTCAACACCAATAAACCTATTGAGAGAAATTCCAAGTTAAGTTTGTCTTCATATCTCAGCTTTGGGATGAGATAGGCTGAAAATAGTCACACCTTTGTGTAAGTCAGGACCTGCCTAATCAACACCGTGAGTTTGGAAGAAATCTGAGACGGTCAAAAATTTAGTCTAAAAAAACACAAATTTTTTTGGGTGAAATATGTGACCTCCTCAGATCTTCTTCAAACCCACACCGTGTGTCAGAGAGGTCCTGACAAAGACAGTGGTGTGGTAATTGTTGCCCTACCACATCCCAAAGCTAAGATATAGGGACATGTTGTGCTGCATAAAATGTATAACTGTAAATTTCATGATGGGATTCCTACTTCCAGTGAAGCTAGGTAAACACATGAGTAGAAGGGTGCGATCAGAAAAGCCTAGTCAGTCCAATATATCCTACATTGCATCTGTATTTTGCTTTATTGGACGTATAAAAAGCTCATAAATTGAATTCCAATATATTCAACACCAATAAACCTATTGAGAGAAATTCCCAGTTAAGTTTGTCCTCATATCTCAGCTTTGGGATGAGATAGGCTGAAAATAATCACACCTTTGTGTAAGTCAGGACCTGCCTAATCAACACCGTGAGTTTGGAAGAAATCTGAGACGGTCAAAAATTTAGTCTAAAAAAACACAAAGGGGTACCCCTTAGTGTTTTTTGGGTGAAATATGTGACCTCCTCAGATCTTCTTCAAACCCACACCGTGTGTCAGAGAGGTCCTGACAAAGACAGTGGTGTGGTAATTGTTGCCCTACCACATCCCAAAGCTAAGATATAGGGACATGTTGTGCTGCATAAAATGTATAACTGTAAATTTCATGATGGGATTCTTACTTCCAGTGAAGCTAGGTAAACACATGAGTAGAAGGGTGCGATCAGAAAAGCCTAGTCAGTCCAATATATCCTACATTGCATCTGTATTTTGCTTTATTGGACGTATAAAAAGCTCATAAATTGAATTCCAATATATTCAACACCAATAAACCTATTGAGAGAAAATCCCAGTTAAGTTTGTCCTCATATCTCAGCTTTGGGATGAGATAGGCTGAAAATAATCACACCTTTGTGTAAGTTGGGACCTGCCTAATCAACACCGTGAGTTTGGAAGAAATCTGAGACAGTCAAAAATTTAGTCTAAAAAAACACAAAGGGGTACCCCTTAGTGTTTTTTGGGTGAAATATGTGACCTCCTCAGATCTTCTTCAAACCCACACCGTGTGTCAGAGAGGTCCTGACAAAGACAGTGGTGTGGTAATTGTTGCCCTACCACATCCCAAAGCTAAGATATAGGGACATGTTGTGCTGCATAAAATGTATAACTGTAAATTTCATGATGGGATTCCTACTTCCAGTGAAGCTAGGTAAACACATGAGTAGAAGGGTGCGATCAGAAAAGCCTAGTCAGTCCAATATATCCTACATTGCATCTGTATTTTGCTTTATTGGACGTATAAAAAGCTCATAAATTGAATTCCAATATATTCAACACCAATAAACCTATTGAGAGAAAATCCCAGTTAAGTTTGTCCTCATATCTCAGCTTTGGGATGAGATAGGCTGAAAATAATCACACCTTTGTGTAAGTCAGGACCTGCCTAATCAACATCGTGAGTTTGGAAGAAATCTGAGACGGTCAAAAATTGAGTCTAAAAAAACACAAAGGGGTACCCCTTAGTGTTTTTTTGGGTGAAATATGTGACCTCCTCAGCTCTTCTTCAAACCCACACCGTGTGTCAGGGAGGTCCTGACAAAGACAGTGGTGTGGTAATTGTTGCCCTACCACATCCCAAAGCTAAGATATAGGGACATGTTGTGCTGCATAAAATGTATAACTGTAAATTTAATGATGGGATTCCTACTTCCAGTGAAGCTAGGTAAACACATGAGTAGAAGGGTGCGATCAGAAAAGCCTAGTCAGTCCAATATATCCTACATTGCATCTGTATTTTGCTTTATTGGACGTATAAAAAGCTCATAAATTGAATTCCAATATATTCAACACCAATAAACCTATTGAGAGAAATTCCCAGTTAAGTTTGTCTTCATATCTCAGCTTTGGGATGAGATAGGCTGAAAATAATCACACCTTTGTGTAAGTCAGGACCTGCCTAATCAACACCGTGAGTTTGGAAGAAATCTGAGACGGTCAAAAATTTAGTCTAAAAAAACACAAAGGGGTACCCCTTAGTGTTTTTTGGGTGAAATATGTGACCTCCTCAGATCTTCTTCAAACCCACACCGTGTGTCAGAGAGGTCCTGACAAAGACAGTGGTGTGGTAATTGTTGCCCTACCACATCCCAAAGCTAAGATATAGGGACATGTTGTGCTGCATAAAATGTATAACTGTAAATTTCATGATGGGATTCCTACTTCCAGTGAAGCTAGGTAAACACATGAGTAGAAGGGTGCGATCAGAAAAGCCTAGTCAGTCCAATATATCCTACATTGCATCTGTATTTTGCTTTATTGGACGTATAAAAAGCTCATAAATTGAATTCCAATATATTCAACACCAATAAACCTATTGAGAGAAAATCCCAGTTAAGTTTGTCCTCATATCTCAGCTTTGGGATGAGATAGGCTGAAAATAATCACACCTTTGTGTAAGTCAGAACCTGCCTAATCAACATCGTGAGTTTGGAAGAAATCTGAGACGGTCAAAAATTGAGTCTAAAAAAACACAAAGGGGTACCCCTTAGTGTTTTTTGGGTGAAATATGTGACCTCCTCAGCTCTTCTTCAAACCCACACCGTGTGTCAGGGAGGTCCTGACAAAGACAGTGGTGTGGTAATTGTTGCCCTACCACATCCCAAAGCTAAGATATAGGGACATGTTGTGCTGCATAAAATGTATAACTGTAAATTTCATGATGGGATTCCTACTTCCAGTGAAGCTAGGTAAACACAAGAGTAGAAGGGTGCAATCAGAAAAGCCTAGTCAGTCCAATATATCCTACATTGCATCTGTATTTTGCTTTATTGGACGTATAAAAAGCTCATAAATTGAATTCCAATATATTCAACACCAATAAACCTATTGAGAGAAAATCCCAGTTAAGTTTGTCCTCATATCTCAGCTTTGGGATGAGATAGGCTGAAAATAATCACACCTTTGTGTAAGTCAGGACCTGCCTAATCAACATCGTGAGTTTGGAAGAAATCTGAGACGGTCAAAAATTGAGTCTAAAAAAACACAAAGGGGTACCCCTTAGTGTTTTTTTGGGTGAAATATGTGACCTCCTCAGCTCTTCTTCAAACCCACACCGTGTGTCAGGGAGGTCCTGACAAAGACAGTGGTGTGGTAATTGTTGCCCTACCACATCCCAAAGCTAAGATATAGGGACATGTTGTGCTGCATAAAATGTATAACTGTAAATTTCATGATGGGATTCCTACTTCCAGTGAAGCTAGGTAAACACAAGAGTAGAAGGGTGCAATCAGAAAAGCCTAGTCAGTCCAATATATCCTACATTGCATCTGTATTTTGCTTTATTGGATGTATAAAAAGCTCATAAATTGAATTCCAATATATTCAACACCAATAAACCTATTGAGAGAAAATCCCAGTTAAGTTTGTCCTCATATCTCAGCTTTGGGATGAGATAGGCTGAAAATAATCACACCTTTGTGTAAGTCAGGACCTGCCTAATCAACACCGTGAGTTTGGAAGAAATCTGAGACGGTCAAAAATTGAGTCTAAAAAACACAAAGGGGTACCCCTTAGTGTGTTTTTTGGGTGAAATATGTGACCTCCTCAGCTCTTCTTCAAACCCACACCGTTTGTCAGAGAGGTCCTGACGAAGACAGTGGTGTGGTAAATTTTGCCCTACCACATCCCAAAGCTGGGATATAGGGACATGTTGTGCTGCATAAAATGTATAACTGTAAATTTCATGATGGGATTCCTACTTCCAGTGAAGCTAGGTAAACACAAGAGTAGAAGGGTGCAATCAGAAAAGCCTAGTCAGTCCAATATATCCTGCATTGCATCTGTATTTTGCTTTATTGGACGTATAAAAAGCTCATAAATTTAATTCCAATATATTCAACACCAATAAACCTATTGAGAGAAATTCCCAGTTAAATTTGTCCTCATATCTCAGCTTTGGGATGAGATAGACTGAAAATAATCACACCTTTGTGTAAGTCAGGACCTGCCTAATCAACACCGTGAGTTTGGAAGAAATCTGAGACGGTCAACAATTTAGTCTAAAAAAACACAAAGGGGTACCCCTTAGTGTTTTTTGGGTGAAATATGTGACCTCCTCAGATCTTCTTCAAACCCACACCGTGTGTCAGAGAGGTCCTGACAAAGACAGTGGTGTGGTAATTGTTGCCCTACCACATCCCAAAGCTAAGATATAGGGACATGTTGTGCTGCATAAAATGTATAACTGTAAATTTCATGATGGGATTCCTACTTCCAGTGAAGCTAGGTAAACACAAGAGTAGAAGGGTGCAATCAGAAAAGCCTAGTCAGTCCAATATATCCTACATTGCATCTGTATTTTGCTTTATTGGATGTATAAAAAGCTCATAAATTGAATTCCAATATATTCAACACCAATAAACCTATTGAGAGAAAATCCCAGTTAAGTTTGTCCTCATATCTCAGCTTTGGGATGAGATAGGCTGAAAATAATCACACCTTTGTGTAAGTCAGGACCTGCCTAATCAACACCGTGAGTTTGGAAGAAATCTGAGACGGTCAAAAATTGAGTCTAAAAAACACAAAGGGGTACCCCTTAGTGTGTTTTTTGGGTGAAATATGTGACCTCCTCAGCTCTTCTTCAAACCCACACCATTTGTCAGAGAGGTCCTGACGAAGACAGTGGTGTGGTAAATTTTGCCCTACCACATCCCAAAGCTAAGATATAGGGACATGTTGTGCTGCATAAAATGTATAACTGTAAATTTCATGATGGGATTCCTACTTCCAGTGAAGCTAAGTAAACACAAGAGTAGAAGGGTGCGATCAGAAAAGCCTAGTCAGTCCAATATATCCTACATTGCATCTGTATTTTGCTTTATTGGACGTATAACAAGCTCATAAATTTAATTCCAATATATTCAACACCAATAAACCTATTGAGAGAAAATCCCAGTTAGGTTTGTCCTCATATCTCAGCTTTGGGATGAGATAGGCTGAAAATAATCACACCTTTGTGTAAGTCAGGACCTGCCTAATCAACATCGTGAGTTTGGAAGAAATCTGAGACGTTCAACAATTTAGTCTAAAAAACACAAAGGGGTACCCCTTAGTTTTTTTTTTTGGGTGAAACATGTGACCTCCTCAGCTCTTCTTCAAACCCACACCGTGTGTCAGAGAGGTCCTGACGAAGAAAGTGGTGTGGTAATTTTTGCCCTACCACATCCCAAAGCTGAGGTATAGGGACATGTTTTGCTGCATAAAATGTATAACTGTAAATTTCATGATGGGATTCCTACTTCCAGTGAAGCTAGGTAAACACAAGAGTAGAAGGGTGCAATCAGAAAAGCCTAGTCAGTCCAATATATCCTACATTGCATCTGTATTTTACTTTATTGGACGTATAAAAAGCTCATAAATTGAATTCCAATATATTCAACACCAATAAACCTATTGAGAGAAAATCCCAGTTAAGTTTGTCCTCATATCTCAGCTTTGGGATGAGATAGGCTGAAAATAATCACACCTTTGTGTAAGTCAGGACCTGCCTAATCAACACCGTGAGTTTGGAAGAAATCTGAGACGGTCAAAAATTTAGTCTAAAAAAACACAAAGGGGTACCCCTTAGTGTTTTTTGGGTGAAATATGTGACCTCCTCAGATCTTCTTCAAACCCACACCGTGTGTCAGAGAGGTCCTGACAAAGACAGTGGTGTGGTAATTGTTGCCCTACCACATCCCAAAGCTAAGATATAGGGACATGTTGTGCTGCATAAAATGTATAACTGTAAATTTCATGATGGGATTCCTACTTCCAGTGAAGCTAGGTAAACACATGAGTAGAAGGGTGCGATCAGAAAAGCCTAGTCAGTCCAATATATCCTACATTGCATCTGTATTTTGCTTTATTGGACGTATAAAAAGCTCATAAATTGAATTCCAATATATTCAACACCAATAAACCTATTGAGAGAAATTCCCAGTTAAGTTTGTCCTCATATCTCAGCTTTGGGATGAGATAGGCTGAAAATAATCACACCTTTGTGTAAGTCGGGACCTGCCTAATCAACACCGTGAGTTTGGAAGAAATCTGAGACGGTCAAAAATTTAGTCTAAAAAAACACAAAGGGGTACCCCTTAGTGTTTTTTGGGTGAAATATGTGACCTCCTCAGATCTTCTTCAAACCCACACCGTGTGTCAGAGAGGTCCTGACAAAGACAGTGGTGTGGTAATTGTTGCCCTACCACATCCCAAAGCTAAGATATAGGGACATGTTGTGCTGCATAAAATGTATAACTGTAAATTTCATGATGGGATTCCTACTTCCAGTGAAGCTAGGTAAACACATGAGTAGAAGGGTGCGATCAGAAAAGCCTAGTCAGTCCAATATATCCTACATTGCATCTGTATTTTGCTTTATTGGACGTATAAAAAGCTCATAAATTGAATTCCAATATATTCAACACCAATAAACCTATTGAGAGAAAATCCCAGTTAAGTTTGTCCTCATATCTCAGCTTTGGGATGAGATAGGCTGAAAATAATCACACCTTTGTGTAAGTCAGGACCTGCCTAATCAACATCGTGAGTTTGGAAGAAATCTGAGACGGTCAAAAATTGAGTCTAAAAAAACACAAAGGGGTACCCCTTAGTGTTTTTTTGGGTGAAATATGTGACCTCCTCAGCTCTTCTTCAAACCCACACCGTGTGTCAGGGAGGTCCTGACAAAGACAGTGGTGTGGTAATTGTTGCCCTACCACATCCCAAAGCTAAGATATAGGGACATGTTGTGCTGCATAAAATGTATAACTGTAAATTTCATGATGGGATTCCTACTTCCAGTTGAGCTAGGTAAACACATGAGTAGAAGGGTGCGATCAGAAAAGCCTAGTCAGTCCAATATATCCTACATTGCATCTGTATTTTGCTTTATTGGACGTATAAAAAGCTCATAAATTGAATTCCAATATATTCAACACCAATAAACCTATTGAGAGAAAATCCCAGTTAAGTTTGTCCTCATATCTCAGCTTTGGGATGAGATAGGCTGAAAATAATCACACCTTTGTGTAAGACGGGACTTGCCTAATCAACACCGTGAGTTTGGAAGAAATCTGAGACGGTCAAAAATTTAGTCTAAAAAACACAAAGGGGTACCCCTTAGTGTTTTTTTTGGGTGAAATATGTGACCTCCTCAGATCTTCTTCAAACCCACACCGTGTGTCAGAGAGGTCCTGACAAAGACAGTGGTGTGGTAATTGTTGCCCTACCACATCCCAAAGCTAAGATATAGGGACATGTTGTGCTGCATAAAATGTATAACTGTAAATTTCATGATGGGATTCCTACTTCCAGTGAAGCTAGGTAAACACATGAGTAGAAGGGTGCGATCAGAAAAGCCTAGTCAGTCCGATATATCCTACATTGCATCTGTATTTTGCTTTATTGGACGTATAAAAAGCTCATAAATTTAATTCCAATATATTCAACACCAATAAACCTATTGAGAGAAAATCCCAGTTAAGTTTGTCCTCATATCTCAGCTTTGGGATGAGATAGGCTGAAAATAATCACACCTTTGTGTAAGTCGGGACTTGCCTAATCAACACCGTGAGTTTGGAAGAAATCTGAGACGGTCAAAAATTTAGTCTAAAAAACACAAAGGGGTACCCCTTAGTGTTTTTTTTTGGGTGAAATATGTGACCTTCTAAGCTCTTCTTCAAACCCACACCGTGTGTCAGAGAGGTCCTGACGAAGACAGTGGTGTGGTAATTGTTGCCCTACCACATCCCAAAGCTAAGATATAGGGACATGTTGTGCTGCATAAAATGTATAACTGTAAATTTCATGATGGGATTCCTACTTCCAGTGAAGCTAGGTAAACACATGAGTAGAAGGGTGCGATCAGAAAAGCCTAGTCAGTCCAATATATCCTACATTGCATCTGTATTTTGCTTTATTGGACGTATAAAAAGCTCATAAATTGAATTCCAATATATTCAACACCAATAAACCTATTGAGAGAAAATCCCAGTTAAGTTTGTCCTCATATCTCAGCTTTGGGATGAGATAGGCTGAAAATAATCACACCTTTGTGTAAGTCGGGACTTGCCTAATCAACACCGTGAGTTTGGAAGAAATCTGAGACGGTCAAAAATTTAGTCTAAAAAACACAAAGGGGTACCCCTTAGTGTTTTTTTTGGGTGAAATATGTGACCTTCTCAGCTCTTCTTCAAACCCACACCGTGTGTCAGAGAGGTCCTGACGAAGACAGTGGTGTGGTAATTGTTGCCCTACCACATCCCAAAGCTAAGATATAGGGACATGTTGTGCTGCATAAAATGTATAACTGTAAATTTCATGATGGGATTCCTACTTCCAGTGAAGCTAGGTAAACACATGAGTAGAAGGGTGCGATCAGAAAAGCCTAGTCAGTCCAATATATCCTACATTGCATCTGTATTTTGCTTTATTGGACGTATAAAAAGCTCATAAATTTAATTCCAATATATTCAACACCAATAAACCTATTGAGAGAAATTCCAAGTTAAGTTTGTCTTCATATCTCAGCTTTGGGATGAGATAGGCTGAAAATAGTCACACCTTTGTGTAAGTCAGGACCTGCCTAATCAACACCGTGAGTTTGGAAGAAATCTGAGACGGTCAAAAATTTAGTCTAAAAAAACACAAATTTTTTTGGGTGAAATATGTGACCTCCTCAGATCTTCTTCAAACCCACACCGTGTGTCAGAGAGGTCCTGACAAAGACAGTGGTGTGGTAATTGTTGCCCTACCACATCCCAAAGCTAAGATATAGGGACATGTTGTGCTGCATAAAATGTATAACTGTAAATTTCATGATGGGATTCCTACTTCCAGTGAAGCTAGGTAAACACATGAGTAGAAGGGTGCGATCAGAAAAGCCTAGTCAGTCCAATATATCCTACATTGCATCTGTATTTTGCTTTATTGGACGTATAAAAAGCTCATAAATTGAATTCCAATATATTCAACACCAATAAACCTATTGAGAGAAATTCCCAGTTAAGTTTGTCCTCATATCTCAGCTTTGGGATGAGATAGGCTGAAAATAATCACACCTTTGTGTAAGTCAGGACCTGCCTAATCAACACCGTGAGTTTGGAAGAAATCTGAGACGGTCAAAAATTTAGTCTAAAAAAACACAAAGGGGTACCCCTTAGTGTTTTTTGGGTGAAATATGTGACCTCCTCAGATCTTCTTCAAACCCACACCGTGTGTCAGAGAGGTCCTGACAAAGACAGTGGTGTGGTAATTGTTGCCCTACCACATCCCAAAGCTAAGATATAGGGACATGTTGTGCTGCATAAAATGTATAACTGTAAATTTCATGATGGGATTCTTACTTCCAGTGAAGCTAGGTAAACACATGAGTAGAAGGGTGCGATCAGAAAAGCCTAGTCAGTCCAATATATCCTACATTGCATCTGTATTTTGCTTTATTGGACGTATAAAAAGCTCATAAATTGAATTCCAATATATTCAACACCAATAAACCTATTGAGAGAAAATCCCAGTTAAGTTTGTCCTCATATCTCAGCTTTGGGATGAGATAGGCTGAAAATAATCACACCTTTGTGTAAGTTGGGACCTGCCTAATCAACACCGTGAGTTTGGAAGAAATCTGAGACAGTCAAAAATTTAGTCTAAAAAAACACAAAGGGGTACCCCTTAGTGTTTTTTGGGTGAAATATGTGACCTCCTCAGATCTTCTTCAAACCCACACCGTGTGTCAGAGAGGTCCTGACAAAGACAGTGGTGTGGTAATTGTTGCCCTACCACATCCCAAAGCTAAGATATAGGGACATGTTGTGCTGCATAAAATGTATAACTGTAAATTTCATGATGGGATTCCTACTTCCAGTGAAGCTAGGTAAACACATGAGTAGAAGGGTGCGATCAGAAAAGCCTAGTCAGTCCAATATATCCTACATTGCATCTGTATTTTGCTTTATTGGACGTATAAAAAGCTCATAAATTGAATTCCAATATATTCAACACCAATAAACCTATTGAGAGAAAATCCCAGTTAAGTTTGTCCTCATATCTCAGCTTTGGGATGAGATAGGCTGAAAATAATCACACCTTTGTGTAAGTCAGGACCTGCCTAATCAACATCGTGAGTTTGGAAGAAATCTGAGACGGTCAAAAATTGAGTCTAAAAAAACACAAAGGGGTACCCCTTAGTGTTTTTTTGGGTGAAATATGTGACCTCCTCAGCTCTTCTTCAAACCCACACCGTGTGTCAGGGAGGTCCTGACAAAGACAGTGGTGTGGTAATTGTTGCCCTACCACATCCCAAAGCTAAGATATAGGGACATGTTGTGCTGCATAAAATGTATAACTGTAAATTTAATGATGGGATTCCTACTTCCAGTGAAGCTAGGTAAACACATGAGTAGAAGGGTGCGATCAGAAAAGCCTAGTCAGTCCAATATATCCTACATTGCATCTGTATTTTGCTTTATTGGACGTATAAAAAGCTCATAAATTGAATTCCAATATATTCAACACCAATAAACCTATTGAGAGAAATTCCCAGTTAAGTTTGTCTTCATATCTCAGCTTTGGGATGAGATAGGCTGAAAATAATCACACCTTTGTGTAAGTCAGGACCTGCCTAATCAACACCGTGAGTTTGGAAGAAATCTGAGACGGTCAAAAATTTAGTCTAAAAAAACACAAAGGGGTACCCCTTAGTGTTTTTTGGGTGAAATATGTGACCTCCTCAGATCTTCTTCAAACCCACACCGTGTGTCAGAGAGGTCCTGACAAAGACAGTGGTGTGGTAATTGTTGCCCTACCACATCCCAAAGCTAAGATATAGGGACATGTTGTGCTGCATAAAATGTATAACTGTAAATTTCATGATGGGATTCCTACTTCCAGTGAAGCTAGGTAAACACATGAGTAGAAGGGTGCGATCAGAAAAGCCTAGTCAGTCCAATATATCCTACATTGCATCTGTATTTTGCTTTATTGGACGTATAAAAAGCTCATAAATTGAATTCCAATATATTCAACACCAATAAACCTATTGAGAGAAAATCCCAGTTAAGTTTGTCCTCATATCTCAGCTTTGGGATGAGATAGGCTGAAAATAATCACACCTTTGTGTAAGTCAGAACCTGCCTAATCAACATCGTGAGTTTGGAAGAAATCTGAGACGGTCAAAAATTGAGTCTAAAAAAACACAAAGGGGTACCCCTTAGTGTTTTTTGGGTGAAATATGTGACCTCCTCAGCTCTTCTTCAAACCCACACCGTGTGTCAGGGAGGTCCTGACAAAGACAGTGGTGTGGTAATTGTTGCCCTACCACATCCCAAAGCTAAGATATAGGGACATGTTGTGCTGCATAAAATGTATAACTGTAAATTTCATGATGGGATTCCTACTTCCAGTGAAGCTAGGTAAACACAAGAGTAGAAGGGTGCAATCAGAAAAGCCTAGTCAGTCCAATATATCCTACATTGCATCTGTATTTTGCTTTATTGGACGTATAAAAAGCTCATAAATTGAATTCCAATATATTCAACACCAATAAACCTATTGAGAGAAAATCCCAGTTAAGTTTGTCCTCATATCTCAGCTTTGGGATGAGATAGGCTGAAAATAATCACACCTTTGTGTAAGTCAGGACCTGCCTAATCAACATCGTGAGTTTGGAAGAAATCTGAGACGGTCAAAAATTGAGTCTAAAAAAACACAAAGGGGTACCCCTTAGTGTTTTTTTGGGTGAAATATGTGACCTCCTCAGCTCTTCTTCAAACCCACACCGTGTGTCAGGGAGGTCCTGACAAAGACAGTGGTGTGGTAATTGTTGCCCTACCACATCCCAAAGCTAAGATATAGGGACATGTTGTGCTGCATAAAATGTATAACTGTAAATTTCATGATGGGATTCCTACTTCCAGTGAAGCTAGGTAAACACAAGAGTAGAAGGGTGCAATCAGAAAAGCCTAGTCAGTCCAATATATCCTACATTGCATCTGTATTTTGCTTTATTGGATGTATAAAAAGCTCATAAATTGAATTCCAATATATTCAACACCAATAAACCTATTGAGAGAAAATCCCAGTTAAGTTTGTCCTCATATCTCAGCTTTGGGATGAGATAGGCTGAAAATAATCACACCTTTGTGTAAGTCAGGACCTGCCTAATCAACACCGTGAGTTTGGAAGAAATCTGAGACGGTCAAAAATTGAGTCTAAAAAACACAAAGGGGTACCCCTTAGTGTGTTTTTTGGGTGAAATATGTGACCTCCTCAGCTCTTCTTCAAACCCACACCGTTTGTCAGAGAGGTCCTGACGAAGACAGTGGTGTGGTAAATTTTGCCCTACCACATCCCAAAGCTGGGATATAGGGACATGTTGTGCTGCATAAAATGTATAACTGTAAATTTCATGATGGGATTCCTACTTCCAGTGAAGCTAGGTAAACACAAGAGTAGAAGGGTGCAATCAGAAAAGCCTAGTCAGTCCAATATATCCTGCATTGCATCTGTATTTTGCTTTATTGGACGTATAAAAAGCTCATAAATTTAATTCCAATATATTCAACACCAATAAACCTATTGAGAGAAATTCCCAGTTAAATTTGTCCTCATATCTCAGCTTTGGGATGAGATAGACTGAAAATAATCACACCTTTGTGTAAGTCAGGACCTGCCTAATCAACACCGTGAGTTTGGAAGAAATCTGAGACGGTCAACAATTTAGTCTAAAAAAACACAAAGGGGTACCCCTTAGTGTTTTTTGGGTGAAATATGTGACCTCCTCAGATCTTCTTCAAACCCACACCGTGTGTCAGAGAGGTCCTGACAAAGACAGTGGTGTGGTAATTGTTGCCCTACCACATCCCAAAGCTAAGATATAGGGACATGTTGTGCTGCATAAAATGTATAACTGTAAATTTCATGATGGGATTCCTACTTCCAGTGAAGCTAGGTAAACACAAGAGTAGAAGGGTGCAATCAGAAAAGCCTAGTCAGTCCAATATATCCTACATTGCATCTGTATTTTGCTTTATTGGATGTATAAAAAGCTCATAAATTGAATTCCAATATATTCAACACCAATAAACCTATTGAGAGAAAATCCCAGTTAAGTTTGTCCTCATATCTCAGCTTTGGGATGAGATAGGCTGAAAATAATCACACCTTTGTGTAAGTCAGGACCTGCCTAATCAACACCGTGAGTTTGGAAGAAATCTGAGACGGTCAAAAATTGAGTCTAAAAAACACAAAGGGGTACCCCTTAGTGTGTTTTTTGGGTGAAATATGTGACCTCCTCAGCTCTTCTTCAAACCCACACCATTTGTCAGAGAGGTCCTGACGAAGACAGTGGTGTGGTAAATTTTGCCCTACCACATCCCAAAGCTAAGATATAGGGACATGTTGTGCTGCATAAAATGTATAACTGTAAATTTCATGATGGGATTCCTACTTCCAGTGAAGCTAAGTAAACACAAGAGTAGAAGGGTGCGATCAGAAAAGCCTAGTCAGTCCAATATATCCTACATTGCATCTGTATTTTGCTTTATTGGACGTATAACAAGCTCATAAATTTAATTCCAATATATTCAACACCAATAAACCTATTGAGAGAAAATCCCAGTTAGGTTTGTCCTCATATCTCAGCTTTGGGATGAGATAGGCTGAAAATAATCACACCTTTGTGTAAGTCAGGACCTGCCTAATCAACATCGTGAGTTTGGAAGAAATCTGAGACGTTCAACAATTTAGTCTAAAAAACACAAAGGGGTACCCCTTAGTTTTTTTTTTTGGGTGAAACATGTGACCTCCTCAGCTCTTCTTCAAACCCACACCGTGTGTCAGAGAGGTCCTGACGAAGAAAGTGGTGTGGTAATTTTTGCCCTACCACATCCCAAAGCTGAGGTATAGGGACATGTTTTGCTGCATAAAATGTATAACTGTAAATTTCATGATGGGATTCCTACTTCCAGTGAAGCTAGGTAAACACAAGAGTAGAAGGGTGCAATCAGAAAAGCCTAGTCAGTCCAATATATCCTACATTGCATCTGTATTTTACTTTATTGGACGTATAAAAAGCTCATAAATTTAATTCCAATATATTCAACACCAATAAACCTATTGAGAGAAAATCCCAGTTAAGTTTGTCCTCATATCTCAGCTTTGGAATGAGATAGGCTGAAAATAATCACACCTTTGTGTAAGTCAGGACCTGCCTAATCAACACCGTGAGTTTGGAAGAAATCTGAGACAGTCAAAAATTGAGTCTAAAAAAACACAAAGGGGTACCCCTTAGTGTTTTATGGGTGAAATATGTGACCTCCTCAGATCTTCTTCAAACCCACACCGTGTGTCAGAGAGGTCCTGACAAAGACAGTGGTGTGGTAATTGTTGCCCTACCACATCCCAAAGCTAAGATATAGGGACATGTTGTGCTGCATAAAATGTATAACTGTAAATTTCATGATGGGATTCCTACTTCCAGTGAAGCTAGGTAAACACAAGAGTAGAAGGGTGCAATCAGAAAAGCCTAGTCAGTCCAATATATCCTACATTGCATCTGTATTTTACTTTATTGGACGTATAAAAAGCTCATAAATTTAATTCCAATATATTCAACACCAATAAACCTATTGAGAGAAAATCCCAGTTAAGTTTGTCCTCATATCTCAGCTTTGGGATGAGATAGGCTGAAAATAATCACACCTTTGTGTAAGTCAGGACCTGCCTAATCAACACCGTGAGTTTGGAAGAAATCTGAGGCGGTCAAAAATTGAGTCTAAAAAACACAAAGGGGTACCCCTTAGTGTGTTTTTTGGGTGAAATATGTGACCTCCTCAGCTCTTCTTCAAACCCACACCATTTGTCAGAGAGGTCCTGACGAAGACAGTGGTGTGGTAAATTTTGCCCTACCACATCCCAAAGCTGAGATATAGGGACATGTTTTGCTGCATAAATTTGTATAACTGTAAATTTCATGATGGGATTCCTACTTCCAGTGAAGCTAGGTAAACACAAGAGTAGAAGGGTGCGATCAGAAAAGCCTAGTCAGTCCAATATATCCTACATTGCATCTGTATTTTGCTTTATTGGACGTATAACAAGTTCATAAATTTTATTCCAATATATTCAACACCAATAAACCTATTGAGAGAAATTCCCAGTTAAGTTTGTCTTCATATCTCAGCTTTGGGATGAGATAGGCTGAAAATAATCACACCTTTGTGTAAGTCAGGACCTGCCTAATCAACATCGTGAGTTTGGAAGAAATCTGAGACGTTCAACAATTTAGTCTAAAAAACACAAAGGGGTACCCCTTAGTGTTTTTTTGGGTGAAACATGTGACCTCCTCAGCTCTTCTTCAAACCCACACCGTGTGTCAGAGAGGTCCTGACGAAGACAGTGGTGTGGTAATTTTTGCCCTACCACATCCCAAAGCTGAGATATAGGGACATGTTTTGCTGCATAAAATGTATAACTGTAAATTTCATGATGGGATTCTTACTTCCAGTGAAGCTAGGTAAACACAAAAGTAGAAGGGTGCAATCAGAAAAGCCTAGTCAGTCCAATATATCCTACATTGCATCTGTATTTTGCTTTATTGGACGTATAAAAAGCTCATAAATTGAATTCCAATATATACAACACCAATAAACCTATTGAGAGAAAATCCCAGTTAAGTTTGTCCTCATATTTCAGGTTTGGGATGAGATAGGCTGAAAATAATCACACCTTTGTGTAAGTCAGGACCTGCCTAATCAACATCGTGAGTTTGGAAGAAATCTGAGACGTTCAACAATTTAGTCTAAAAAACACAAAGGGGTACCCCTTAGTGTTTTTTTGGGTGAAACATGTGACCTCCTCAGCTCTTCTTCAAACCCACACCGTGTGTCAGAGAGGTCCTGACGAAGACAGTGGTGTGGTAATTTTTGCCCTACCACATCCCAAAGCTGAGATATAGGGACATGTTTTGCTGCATAAAATGTATAACTGTAAATTTCATGATGGGATTCCTACTTCCAGTGAAGCTAGGTAAACACAAAAGTAGAAGGGTGCAATCAGAAAAGCCTAGTCAGTCCAATATATCCTACATTGCATCTGTATTTTGCTTTATTGGACGTATAAAAAGCTCATAAATTGAATTCCAATATATTCAACACCAATAAACCTATTGAGAGAAAATCCCAGTTAAGTTTGTCCTCATATTTCAGGTTTGGGATGAGATAGGCTGAAAATAATCACACCTTTGTGTAAGACAGGACCTGCCTAATCAACACCGTGAGTTTGGAAGAAATCTGAGACGGTCAAAAATTGAGTCTAAAAAACACAAAGGGGTACCCCTTAGTGTGTTTTTTGGGTGAAATATGTGACCTCCTCAGCTCTTCTTCAAACCCACACCGTTTGTCAGAGACGTCCTGACGAAGACAGTGGTGTGGTAAATTTTGCCCTACCACATCCCAAAGCTGAGATATAGGGACATGTTTTGCTGCATAAAATGTATAACTGTAAATTTCATGATGGGATTCCTACTTCCAGTGAAGCTAGGTAAACACAAGAGTAGATGGGTGCGATCAGAAAAGCCTAGTCAGTCCAATATATCCTACATTGCATCTGTATTTTGCTTTATTGGACGTATAAAAAGCTCATGAATTTAATGCCAATATATTCAACACCAATAAACCTATTGAGAGAAATTCCCAGTTAAGTTTGTCCTCATATCTCAGATTTGGGATGAGATAGGCTGAAAATAATCACACCTTTGTGTAAGTCAGGACTTGCCTAATCAACACCGTGAGTTTGGAAGAAATCTGAGACGGTCAAAAATTTAGTCTAAAAAACACAAAGGGGTACCCCTTAGTGTTTTTTTTGGGTGAAATACGTGACCTCCTCAGCTCTTCTTCAAACCCACACCGTGTGTCAGAGAGGTCCTGACAAAGACAGTGGTGTGGTAATTGTTGCCCTACCACATCCCAAAGCTGAGATATAGGGACATGTTTTGCTGCATAAAATGTATAACTGTAAATTTCATGATGGGATTCCTACTTCCAGTGAAGCTAGGTAAACACAAGAGTAGAAGGGTGCAATCAGAAAAGCCTAGTCAGTCCAATATATCCTGCATTGCATCTGTATTTTGCTTTATTGGACGTATAAAAAGCTCATAAATTTAATTCCAATATATTCAACACCAATAAACCTATTGAGAGAAAATCCCAGTTAGGTTTGTCCTCATATCTCAGCTTTGGGATGAGATAGACTGAAAATAATCACACCTTTGTGTAAGTCAGGACCTGCCTAATCAACACCGTGAGTTTGGAAGAAATCTGAGACGGTCAAAAATTTAGTCTAAAAAAACACAAAGGGGTACCCCTTAGTGTTTTTTGGGTGAAATATGTGACCTCCTCAGATCTTCTTCAAACCCACACCGTGTGTCAGAGAGGTCCTGACAAAGACAGTGGTGTGGTAATTGTTGCCCTACCACATCCCAAAGCTAAGATATAGGGACATGTTGTGCTGCATAAAATGTATAACTGTAAATTTCATGATGGGATTCCTACTTCCAGTGAAGCTAGGTAAACACAAGAGTAGAAGGGTGCAATCAGAAAAGCCTAGTCAGTCCAATATATCCTACATTGCATCTGTATTTTGCTTTATTGGACGTATAAAAAGCTCATAAAATTAATTCCAATATAATCTACACCAATAAACCTATTGAGAGAAAATCCTAGTTAAGTTTGTCCTCATATCTCAGCTTTGGGATGAGATAGGCTGAAAATAATCACACCTTTGTGTAAGTCAGGACCTGCCTAATCAACACCGTGAGTTTGGAAGAAATCTGAGATGGTCAAAAATTGAGTCTAAAAAACACAAAGGGGTACCCCTTAGTGTTTTTTTGGGTGAAATATGTGACCTCCTCAGCTCTTCTTCAAATCCACACCGTGTGTCAGAGAGGTCCTGACGAAGACAGTGGTGTGGTAATTTTTGCCCTACCACATCCCAAAGCTGAGATATAGGGACATGTTGTGCTGCATAAAATGTATAACTGTAAATTTCATGATGGGATTCCTACTTCCAGTGAAGCTAGGTAAACACAATAGTAGAAGGGTGCAATCAGAAAAGCCTAGTCAGTCCAATATATCCTACATTGCATCTGTATTTTACTTTATTGGACGTATAAAAAGCTCATAAATTTAATTCCAATATATTCAACACCAATAAACCTATTGAGAGAAAATCCCAGTTAAGTTTGTCCTCATATCTCAGCTTTGGAATGAGATAGGCTGAAAATAATCACACCTTTGTGTAAGTCAGGACCTGCCTAATCAACACCGTGAGTTTGGAAGAAATCTGAGACAGTCAAAAATTGAGTCTAAAAAAACACAAAGGGGTACCCCTTAGTGTTTTTTTGGGTGAAATATGTGACCTCCTCAGCTCTTCTTCAAACCCACACCGTGTGTCAGAGAGGTCTTGACAAAGACAGTGGTGTGGTAATTTTAGCCCTACCACATCCCAAAGCTGAGATATAGGGACATGTTTTGCTGCATAAAATGTATAACTGTAAATTTCATGATGGGATTCCTACTTCCAGTGAAGCTAGGTAAACACAAGAGTAGAAGGGTGCAATCAGAAAAGCCTAGTCAGTCCAATATATCCTGCATTGCATCTGTATTTTGCTTTATTGGACGTATAAAAAGCTCATAAATTTAATTCCAATATATTCAACACCAATAAACCTATTGAGAGAAATTCCCAGTTAAGTTTGTCCTCATATCTCAGCTTTGGGATGAGATAGACTTAAAATAATCACACCTTTGTGTAAGTCAGGACCTGCCTAATCAACACCGTGAGTTTGGAAGAAATCTGAGACGGTCAAAAATTTAGTCTAAAAAAACACAAAGGGGTACCCCTTAGTGTTTTTTGGGTGAAATATGTGACCTCCTCAGATCTTCTTCAAACCCACACCGTGTGTCAGAGAGGTCCTGACAAAGACAGTGGTGTGGTAATTGTTGCCCTACCACATCCCAAAGCTAAGATATAGGGACATGTTGTGCTGCATAAAATGTATAACTGTAAATTTCATGATGGGATTCCTACTTCCAGTGAAGCTAGGTAAACACAAGAGTAGAAGGGTGCAATCAGAAAAGCCTAGTCAGTCCAATATATCCTACATTGCATCTGTATTTTGCTTTATTGGACGTATAAAAAGCTCATAAATTGAATTCCAATATATTCAACACCAATAAACCTATTGAGAGAAAATCCCAGTTAAGTTTGTCCTCATATCTCAGCTTTGGGATGAGATAGGCTGAAAATAATCACACCTTTGTGTAAGTCAGGACCTGCCTAATCAACACCGTGAGTTTGGAAGAAATCTGAGACGGTCAAAAATTGAGTCTAAAAAACACAAAGGGGTACCCCTTAGTGTGTTTTTTGGGTGAAATATGTGACCTCCTCAGCTCTTCTTCAAACCCACACCATTTGTCAGAGAGGTCCTGACGAAGACAGTGGTGTGGTAAATTTTGCCCTACCACATCCCAAAGCTGAGATATAGGGACATGTTTTGCTGCATAAATTTGTATAACTGTAAATTTCATGATGGGATTCCTACTTCCAGTGAAGCTAGGTAAACACAAGAGTAGAAGGGTGCGATCAGAAAAGCCTAGTCAGTCCAATATATCCTACATTGCATCTGTATTTTGCTTTATTGGACGTATAACAAGTTCATAAATTTTATTCCAATATATTCAACACCAATAAACCTATTGAGAGAAATTCCCAGTTAAGTTTGTCTTCATATCTCAGCTTTGGGATGAGATAGGCTGAAAATAATCACACCTTTGTGTAAGTCAGGACCTGCCTAATCAACATCGTGAGTTTGGAAGAAATCTGAGACGTTCAACAATTTAGTCTAAAAAACACAAAGGGGTACCCCTTAGTGTTTTTTTGGGTGAAACATGTGACCTCCTCAGCTCTTCTTCAAACCCACACCGTGTGTCAGAGAGGTCCTGACGAAGAAAGTGGTGTGGTAATTTTTGCCCTACCACATCCCAAAGCTGAGATATAGGGACATGTTTTGCTGCATAAAATGTATAACTGTAAATTTCATGATGGGATTCCTACTTCCAGTGAAGCTAGGTAAACACAAAAGTAGAAGGGTGCAATCAGAAAAGCCTAGTCAGTCCAATATATCCTACATTGCATTTGTATTTTGCTTTATTGGACGTATAAAAAGCTCATAAATTGAATTCCAATATATTCAACACCAATAAACCTATTGAGAGAAAATCCCAGTTAAGTTTGTCCTCATATTTCAGGTTTGGGATGAGATAGGCTGAAAATAATCACACCTTTGTGTAAGACAGGACCTGCCTAATCAACACCGTGAGTTTGGAAGAAATCTGAGACGGTCAAAAATTGAGTCTAAAAAACACAAAGGGGTACCCCTTAGTGTTTTTTTTGGGTGAAATACGTGACCTCCTCAGCTCTTCTTCAAACCCACACCGTGTGTCAGAGAGGTCCTGACAAAGACAGTGGTGTGGTAATTGTTGCCCTACCACATCCCAAAGCTGAGATATAGGGACATGTTTTGCTGCATAAAATGTATAACTGTAAATTTCATGATGGGATTCCTACTTCCAGTGAAGCTAGGTAAACACAAGAGTAGAAGGGTGCAATCAGAAAAGCCTAGTCAGTCCAATATATCCTGCATTGCATCTGTATTTTGCTTTATTGGACGTATAAAAAGCTCATAAATTTAATTCCAATATATTCAACACCAATAAACCTATTGAGAGAAAATCCCAGTTAAGTTTGTCCTCATATCTCAGCTTTGGGATGAGATAGACTGAAAATAATCACACCTTTGTGTAAGTCAGGACCTGCCTAATCAACACCGTGAGTTTGGAAGAAATCTGAGACGGTCAAAAATTTAGTCTAAAAAAACACAAAGGGGTACCCCTTAGTGTTTTTTGGGTGAAATATGTGACCTCCTCAGATCTTCTTCAAACCCACACCGTGTGTCAGAGAGGTCCTGACAAAGACAGTGGTGTGGTAATTGTTGCCCTACCACATCCCAAAGCTAAGATATAGGGACATGTTGTGCTGCATAAAATGTATAACTGTAAATTTCATGATGGGATTCCTACTTCCAGTGAAGCTAGGTAAACACAAGAGTAGAAGGGTGCAATCAGAAAAGCCTAGTCAGTCCAATATATCCTACATTGCATCTGTATTTTGCTTTATTGGACGTATAAAAAGCTCATAAAATTAATTCCAATATAATCTACACCAATAAACCTATTGAGAGAAAATCCTAGTTAAGTTTGTCCTCATATCTCAGCTTTGGGATGAGATAGGCTGAAAATAATCACACCTTTGTGTAAGTCAGGACCTGCCTAATCAACACCGTGAGTTTGGAAGAAATCTGAGATGGTCAAAAATTGAGTCTAAAAAACACAAAGGGGTACCCCTTAGTGTTTTTTTGGGTGAAATATGTGACCTCCTCAGCTCTTCTTCAAATCCACACCGTGTGTCAGAGAGGTCCTGACGAAGACAGTGGTGTGGTAATTTTTGCCCTACCACATCCCAAAGCTGAGATATAGGGACATGTTTTGCTGCATAAAATGTATAACTGTAAATTTCATGATGGGATTCCTACTTCCAGTGAAGCTAGGTAAACACAAGAGTAGAAGGGTGCAATCAGAAAAGCCTAGTCAGTCCAATATATCCTACATTGCATCTGTATTTTGCTTTATTGGACGTATAAAAAGCTCATAAATTTAATTCCAATATATTCAACACCAATAAACCTATTGAGAGAAAATCCCAGTTAAGTTTGTCCTCATATCTCAGCTTTGGAATGAGATAGGCTGAAAATAATCACACCTTTGTGTAAGTCAGGACCTGCCTAATCAACACCGTGAGTTTGGAAGAAATCTGAGACAGTCAAAAATTGAGTCTAAAAAAACACAAAGGGGTACCCCTTAGTGTTTTTTTGGGTGAAATATGTGACCTCCTCAGCTCTTCTTCAAACCCACACCGTGTGTCAGAGAGGTCTTGACAAAGACAGTGGTGTGGTAATTTTAGCCCTACCACATCCCAAAGCTGAGATATAGGGACATGTTTTGCTGCATAAAATGTATAACTGTAAATTTCATGATGGGATTCCTACTTCCAGTGAAGCTAGGTAAACACAAGAGTAGAAGGGTGCAATCAGAAAAGCCTAGTCAGTCCAATATATCCTGCATTGCATCTGTATTTTGCTTTATTGGACGTATAAAAAGCTCATAAATTTAATTCCAATATATTCAACACCAATAAACCTATTGAGAGAAATTCCCAGTTAAGTTTGTCCTCATATCTCAGCTTTGGGATGAGATAGACTAAAAATAATCACACCTTTGTGTAAGTCAGGACCTGCCTAATCAACACCGTGAGTTTGGAAGAAATCTGAGACGGTCAAAAATTTAGTCTAAAAAAACACAAAGGGGTACCCCTTAGTGTTTTTTTGGGTGAAATATGTGACCTCCTCAGCTCTTCTTCAAACCCACACCGTGTGTCAGAGAGGTCTTGACAAAGACAGTGGTGTGGTAATTTTAGCCCTACCACATCCCAAAGCTGAGATATAGGGACATGTTTTGCTGCATAAAATGTATAACTGTAAATTTCATGATGGGATTCCTACTTCCAGTGAAGCTAGGTAAACACAAGAGTAGAAGGGTGCAATCAGAAAAGCCTAGTCAGTCCAATATATCCTGCATTGCATCTGTATTTTGCTTTATTGGACGTATAAAAAGCTCATAAATTTAATTCCAATATATTCAACACCAATAAACCTATTGAGAGAAATTCCCAGTTAAGTTTGTCCTCATATCTCAGCTTTGGGATGAGATAGACTAAAAATAATCACACCTTTGTGTAAGTCAGGACCTGCCTAATCAACACCGTGAGTTTGGAAGAAATCTGAGACGGTCAAAAATTTAGTCTAAAAAAACACAAAAGGGTACCCCTTAGTGTTTTTTGGGTGAAATATGTGACCTCCTCAGATCTTCTTCAAACCCACACCGTGTGTCAGAGAGGTCCTGACAAAGACAGTGGTGTGGTAATTGTTGCCCTACCACATCCCAAAGCTAAGATATAGGGACATGTTTTGCTGCATAAATTTGTATAACTGTAAATTTCATGATGGGATTCCTACTTCCAGTGAAGCTAGGTAAACACAAGAGTAGAAGGGTGCGATCAGAAAAGCCTAGTCAGTCCAATATATCCTACATTGCATCTGTATTTTGCTTTATTGGACGTATAACAAGTTCATAAATTTTATTCCAATATATTCAACACCAATAAACCTATTGAGAGAAATTCCCAGTTAAGTTTGTCTTCATATCTCAGCTTTGGGATGAGATAGGCTGAAAATAATCACACCTTTGTGTAAGTCAGGACCTGCCTAATCAACATCGTGAGTTTGGAAGAAATCTGAGACGTTCAACAATTTAGTCTAAAAAACACAAAGGGGTACCCCTTAGTGTTTTTTTGGGTGAAACATGTGACCTCCTCAGCTCTTCTTCAAACCCACACCGTGTGTCAGAGAGGTCCTGACGAAGAAAGTGGTGTGGTAATTTTTGCCCTACCACATCCCAAAGCTGAGATATAGGGACATGTTTTGCTGCATAAAATGTATAACTGTAAATTTCATGATGGGATTCCTACTTCCAGTGAAGCTAGGTAAACACAAAAGTAGAAGGGTGCAATCAGAAAAGCCTAGTCAGTCCAATATATCCTACATTGCATCTGTATTTTGCTTTATTGGACGTATAAAAAGCTCATAAATTGAATTCCAATATATTCAACACCAATAAACCTATTGAGAGAAAATCCCAGTTAAGTTTGTCCTCATATTTCAGGTTTGGGATGAGATAGGCTGAAAATAATCACACCTTTGTGTAAGTCAGGACCTGCCTAATCAACACCGTGAGTTTGGAAGAAATCTGAGATGGTCAAAAATTGAGTCTAAAAAACACAAAGGGGTACCCCTTAGTGTTTTTTTGGGTGAAATATGTGACCTCCTCAGCTCTTCTTCAAATCCACACCGTGTGTCAGAGAGGTCCTGACGAAGACAGTGGTGTGGTAATTTTTGCCCTACCACATCCCAAAGCTGAGATATAGGGACATGTTTTGCTGCATAAAATGTATAACTGTAAATTTCATGATGGGATTCCTACTTCCAGTGAAGCTAGGTAAACACAAGAGTAGAAGGGTGCAATCAGAAAAGCCTAGTCAGTCCAATATATCCTACATTGCATCTGTATTTTACTTTATTGGACGTATAAAAAGCTCATAAATTTAATTCCAATATATTCAACACCAATAAACCTATTGAGAGAAAATCCCAGTTAAGTTTGTCCTCATATCTCAGCTTTGGAATGAGATAGGCTGAAAATAATCACACCTTTGTGTAAGTCAGGACCTGCCTAATCAACACCGTGAGTTTGGAAGAAATCTGAGACAGTCAAAAATTGAGTCTAAAAAAACACAAAGGGGTACCCCTTAGTGTTTTTTTGGGTGAAATATGTGACCTCCTCAGCTCTTCTTCAAACCCACACCGTGTGTCAGAGAGGTCTTGACAAAGACAGTGGTGTGGTAATTTTAGCCCTACCACATCCCAAAGCTGAGATATAGGGACATGTTTTGCTGCATAAAATGTATAACTGTAAATTTCATGATGGGATTCCTACTTCCAGTGAAGCTAGGTAAACACAAGAGTAGAAGGGTGCAATCAGAAAAGCCTAGTCAGTCCAATATATCCTGCATTGCATCTGTATTTTGCTTTATTGGACGTATAAAAAGCTCATAAATTTAATTCCAATATATTCAACACCAATAAACCTATTGAGAGAAATTCCCAGTTAAGTTTGTCCTCATATCTCAGCTTTGGGATGAGATAGACTAAAAATAATCACACCTTTGTGTAAGTCAGGACCTGCCTAATCAACACCGTGAGTTTGGAAGAAATCTGAGACGGTCAAAAATTTAGTCTAAAAAAACACAAAGGGGTACCCCTTAGTGTTTTTTGGGTGAAATATGTGACCTCCTCAGATCTTCTTCAAACCCACACCGTGTGTCAGAGAGGTCCTGACAAAGACAGTGGTGTGGTAATTGTTGCCCTACCACATCCCAAAGCTAAGATATAGGGACATGTTTTGCTGCATAAATTTGTATAACTGTAAATTTCATGATGGGATTCCTACTTCCAGTGAAGCTAGGTAAACACAAGAGTAGAAGGGTGCGATCAGAAAAGCCTAGTCAGTCCAATATATCCTACATTGCATCTGTATTTTGCTTTATTGGACGTATAACAAGTTCATAAATTTTATTCCAATATATTCAACACCAATAAACCTATTGAGAGAAATTCCCAGTTAAGTTTGTCTTCATATCTCAGCTTTGGGATGAGATAGGCTGAAAATAATCACACCTTTGTGTAAGTCAGGACCTGCCTAATCAACATCGTGAGTTTGGAAGAAATCTGAGACGGTCAAAAATTTAGTCTAAAAAAACACAAAGGGGTACCCCTTAGTGTTTTTTGGGTGAAATATGTGACCTCCTCAGATCTTCTTCAAACCCACACCGTGTGTCAGAGAGGTCCTGACAAAGACAGTGGTGTGGTAATTGTTGCCCTACCACATCCCAAAGCTAAGATATAGGGACATGTTTTGCTGCATAAATTTGTATAACTGTAAATTTCATGATGGGATTCCTACTTCCAGTGAAGCTAGGTAAACACAAGAGTAGAAGGGTGCGATCAGAAAAGCCTAGTCAGTCCAATATATCCTACATTGCATCTGTATTTTGCTTTATTGGACGTATAACAAGTTCATAAATTTTATTCCAATATATTCAACACCAATAAACCTATTGAGAGAAATTCCCAGTTAAGTTTGTCTTCATATCTCAGCTTTGGGATGAGATAGGCTGAAAATAATCACACCTTTGTGTAAGTCAGGACCTGCCTAATCAACATCGTGAGTTTGGAAGAAATCTGAGACGTTCAACAATTTAGTCTAAAAAACACAAAGGGGTACCCCTTAGTGTTTTTTTGGGTGAAACATGTGACCTCCTCAGCTCTTCTTCAAACCCACACCGTGTGTCAGAGAGGTCCTGACGAAGAAAGTGGTGTGGTAATTTTTGCCCTACCACATCCCAAAGCTGAGATATAGGGACATGTTTTGCTGCATAAAATGTATAACTGTAAATTTCATGATGGGATTCCTACTTCCAGTGAAGCTAGGTAAACACAAAAGTAGAAGGGTGCAATCAGAAAAGCCTAGTCAGTCCAATATATCCTACATTGCATCTGTATTTTGCTTTATTGGACGTATAAAAAGCTCATAAATTGAATTCCAATATATTCAACACCAATAAACCTATTGAGAGAAAATCCCAGTTAAGTTTGTCCTCATATTTCAGGTTTGGGATGAGATAGGCTGAAAATAATCACACCTTTGTGTAAGACAGGACCTGCCTAATCAACACCGTGAGTTTGGAAGAAATCTGAGACGGTCAAAAATTGAGTCTAAAAAACACAAAGGGGTACCCCTTAGTGTGTTTTTTGGGTGAAATATGTGACCTCCTCAGCTCTTCTTCAAACCCACACCGTTTGTCAGAGACGTCCTGACGAAGACAGTGGTGTGGTAAATTTTGCCCTACCACATCCCAAAGCTGAGATATAGGGACATGTTTTGCTGCATAAAATGTATAACTGTAAATTTCATGATGGGATTCCTACTTCCAGTGAAGCTAGGTAAACACAAGAGTAGATGGGTGCGATCAGAAAAGCCTAGTCAGTCCAATATATCCTACATTGCATCTGTATTTTGCTTTATTGGACGTATAAAAAGCTCATGAATTTAATGCCAATATATTCAACACCAATAAACCTATTGAGAGAAATTCCCAGTTAAGTTTGTCCTCATATCTCAGATTTGGGATGAGATAGGCTGAAAATAATCACACCTTTGTGTAAGTCAGGACTTGCCTAATCAACACCGTGAGTTTGGAAGAAATCTGAGACGGTCAAAAATTTAGTCTAAAAAACACAAAGGGGTACCCCTTAGTGTTTTTTTTGGGTGAAATACGTGACCTCCTCAGCTCTTCTTCAAACCCACACCGTGTGTCAGAGAGGTCCTGACAAAGACAGTGGTGTGGTAATTGTTGCCCTACCACATCCCAAAGCTAAGATATAGGGACATGTTGTGCTGCATAAAATGTATAACTGTAAATTTCATGATGGGATTCCTACTTCCAGTGAAGCTAGGTAAACACAAGAGTAGAAGGGTGCAATCAGAAAAGCCTAGTCAGTCCAATATATCCTACATTGCATCTGTATTTTGCTTTATTGGACGTATAAAAAGCTCATAAATTGAATTCCAATATATTCAACACCAATAAACCTATTGAGAGAAAATCCCAGTTAAGTTTGTCCTCATATCTCAGCTTTGGGATGAGATAGGCTGAAAACAATCACACCTTTGTGTAAGTCAGGACCTGCCTAATCAACACCGTGAGTTTGGAAGAAATCTGAGACGGTAAAAAATTGAGTCTAAAAAACACAAAGGGGTACCCCTTAGTGTTTTTTTTGGGTGAAATATGTGACCTCCTCAGCTCTTCTTCAAACCCACACCGTGTGTCAGAGAGGTCCTGACGAAGACAGTGGTGTGGTAATTTTTGCCCTACCACATCCCAAAGCTGAGATATAGGGACATGTTTTGCTGCATAAAATGTATAACTGTAAATTTCATGATGGGATTCCTACTTCCAGTGAAGCTAGGTAAACACAAGAGTAGAAGGGTGCAATCAGAAAAGCCTAGTCAGTCCAATATATCCTACATTGCATCTGTATTTTGCTTTATTGGACGTATAAAAAGCTCATAAAATTAATTCCAATATAATCTACACCAATAAACCTATTGAGAGAAAATCCTAGTTAAGTTTGTCCTCATATCTCAGCTTTGGGATGAGATAGGCTGAAAATAATCACACCTTTGTGTAAGTCAGGACCTGCCTAATCAACACCGTGAGTTTGGAAGAAATCTGAGATGGTCAAAAATTGAGTCTAAAAAACACAAAGGGGTACCCCTTAGTGTTTTTTTGGGTGAAATATGTGACCTCCTCAGCTCTTCTTCAAATCCACACCGTGTGTCAGAGAGGTCCTGACGAAGACAGTGGTGTGGTAATTTTTGCCCTACCACATCCCAAAGCTAAGATATAGGGACATGTTTTGCTGCATAAAATGTATAACTGTAAATTTCATGATGGGATTCCTACTTCCAGTGAAGCTAGGTAAACACAAGAGTAGAAGGGTGCAATCAGAAAAGCCTAGTCAGTCCAATATATCCTACATTGCATCTGTATTTTACTTTATTGGACGTATAAAAAGCTCATAAATTTAATTCCAATATATTCAACACCAATAAACCTATTGAGAGAAAATCCCAGTTAAGTTTGTCCTCATATCTCAGCTTTGGAATGAGATAGGCTGAAAATAATCACACCTTTGTGTAAGTCAGGACCTGCCTAATCAACACCGTGAGTTTGGAAGAAATCTGAGACAGTCAAAAATTGAGTCTAAAAAAACACAAAGGGGTACCCCTTAGTGTTTTTTTGGGTGAAATATGTGACCTCCTCAGCTCTTCTTCAAACCCACACCGTGTGTCAGAGAGGTCCTGACAAAGACAGTGGTGTGGTAATTTTAGCCCTACCACATCCCAAAGCTGAGATATAGGGACATGTTTTGCTGCATAAAATGTATAACTGTAAATTTCATGATGGGATTCCTACTTCCAGTGAAGCTAGGTAAACACAAGAGTAGAAGGGTGCAATCAGAAAAGCCTAGTCAGTCCAATATATCCTGCATTGCATCTGTATTTTGCTTTATTGGACGTATAAAAAGCTCATAAATTTAATTCCAATATATTCAACACCAATAAACCTATTGAGAGAAATTCCCAGTTAAGTTTGTCCTCATATCTCAGCTTTGGGATGAGATAGACTAAAAATAATCACACCTTTGTGTAAGTCAGGACCTGCCTAATCAACACCGTGAGTTTGGAAGAAATCTGAGACGGTCAAAAATTTAGTCTAAAAAAACACAAAGGGGTACCCCTTAGTGTTTTTTGGGTGAAATATGTGACCTCCTCAGATCTTCTTCAAACCCACACCGTGTGTCAGAGAGGTCCTGACAAAGACAGTGGTGTGGTAATTGTTGCCCTACCACATCCCAAAGCTAAGATATAGGGACATGTTGTGCTGCATAAAATGTATAACTGTAAATTTCATGATGGGATTCCTACTTCCAGTGAAGCTAGGTAAACACAAGAGTAGAAGGGTGCAATCAGAAAAGCCTAGTCAGTCCAATATATCCTACATTGCATCTGTATTTTGCTTTATTGGACGTATAAAAAGCTCATAAATTGAATTCCAATATATTCAACACCAATAAACCTATTGAAAGAAAATCCCAGTTAAGTTTGTCCTCATATCTCAGCTTTGGGATGAGATAGGCTGAAAATAATCACACCTTTGTGTAAGTCAGGACCTGCCTAATCAACACCGTGAGTTTGGAAGAAATCTGAGACGGTCAAAAATTGAGTCTAAAAAACACAAAGGGGTACCCCTTAGTGTGTTTTTTGGGTGAAATATGTGACCTCCTCAGCTCTTCTTCAAACCCACACCATTTGTCAGAGAGGTCCTGACGAAGACAGTGGTGTGGTAAATTTTGCCCTACCACATCCCAAAGCTGAGATATAGGGACATGTTTTGCTGCATAAATTTGTATAACTGTAAATTTCATGATGGGATTCCTACTTCCAGTGAAGCTAGGTAAACACAAGAGTAGAAGGGTGCGATCAGAAAAGCCTAGTCAGTCCAATATATCCTACATTGCATCTGTATTTTGCTTTATTGGACGTATAACAAGTTCATAAATTTTATTCCAATATATTCAACACCAATAAACCTATTGAGAGAAATTCCCAGTTAAGTTTGTCTTCATATCTCAGCTTTGGGATGAGATAGGCTGAAAATAATCACACCTTTGTGTAAGTCAGGACCTGCCTAATCAACATCGTGAGTTTGGAAGAAATCTGAGACGTTCAACAATTTAGTCTAAAAAACACAAAGGGGTACCCCTTAGTGTTTTTTTGGGTGAAACTTGTGACCTCCTCAGCTCTTCTTCAAACCCACACCGTGTGTCAGAGAGGTCCTGACGAAGAAAGTGGTGTGGTAATTTTTGCCCTACCACATCCCAAAGCTGAGATATAGGGACATGTTTTGCTGCATAAAATGTATAACTGTAAATTTCATGATGGGATTCCTACTTCCAGTGAAGCTAGGTAAACACAAAAGTAGAAGGGTGCAATCAGAAAAGCCTAGTCAGTCCAATATATCCTACATTGCATCTGTATTTTGCTTTATTGGACGTATAAAAAGCTCATAAATTGAATTCCAATATATTCAACACCAATAAACCTATTGAGAGAAAATCCCAGTTAAGTTTGTCCTCATATTTCAGGTTTGGGATGAGATAGGCTGAAAATAATCACACCTTTGTGTAAGACAGGACCTGCCTAATCAACACCGTGAGTTTGGAAGAAATCTGAGACGGTCAAAAATTGAGTCTAAAAAACACAAAGGGGTACCCCTTAGTGTGTTTTTTGGGTGAAATATGTGACCTCCTCAGCTCTTCTTCAAACCCACACCGTTTGTCAGAGACGTCCTGACGAAGACAGTGGTGTGGTAAATTTTGCCCTACCACATCCCAAAGCTGAGATATAGGGACATGTTTTGCTGCATAAAATGTATAACTGTAAATTTCATGATGGGATTCCTACTTCCAGTGAAGCTAGGTAAACACAAGAGTAGATGGGTGCGATCAGAAAAGCCTAGTCAGTCCAATATATCCTACATTGCATCTGTATTTTGCTTTATTGGACGTATAAAAAGCTCATGAATTTAATGCCAATATATTCAACACCAATAAACCTATTGAGAGAAATTCCCAGTTAAGTTTGTCCTCATATCTCAGATTTGGGATGAGATAGGCTGAAAATAATCACACCTTTGTGTAAGTCAGGACTTGCCTAATCAACACCGTGAGTTTGGAAGAAATCTGAGACGGTCAAAAATTTAGTCTAAAAAACACAAAGGGGTACCCCTTAGTGTTTTTTTTGGGTGAAATACGTGACCTCCTCAGCTCTTCTTCAAACCCACACCGTGTGTCAGAGAGGTCCTGACAAAGACAGTGGTGTGGTAATTGTTGCCCTACCACATCCCAAAGCTGAGATATAGGGACATGTTTTGCTGCATAAAATGTATAACTGTAAATTTCATGATGGGATTCCTACTTCCAGTGAAGCTAGGTAAACACATGAGTAGAAGGGTGCGATCAGAAAAGCCTAGTCAGTCCAATATATCCTACATTGCATCTGTATTTTGCTTTATTGGACGTATAACAAGTTCATAAATTTAATTCCAATATATTCAACACCAATAAACCTATTGAGAGAAATTCCCAGTTAAGTTTGTCCTCATATCTCAGCTTTGGGATGAGATAGACTGAAAATAATCACACCTTTGTGTAAGTCAGGACCTGCCTAATCAACACCGTGAGTTTTTAAGAAATCTGAGACGGTCAAAAATTTAGTCTAAAAAAACACAAAGGGGTACCCCTTAGTGTTTTTTGGGTGAAATATGTGACCTCCTCAGATCTTCTTCAAACCCACACCGTGTGTCAGAGAGGTCCTGACGAAGACAGTGGTGTGGTAATTTTTGCCATACCACATCCCAAAGCTAAGATATAGGGACATGTTGTGCTGCATAAAATGTATAACTGTAAATTTCATGATGGGATTCCTACTTCCAGTGAAGCTAGGTAAACACAAGAGTAGAAGGGTGCAATCAGAAAAGCCTAGTCAGTCCAATATATCCTACATTGCATCTGTATTTTGCTTTATTGGACGTATAAAAAGCTCATAAATTGAATTCCAATATATTCAACACCAATAAACCTATTGAGAGAAAATCCTAGTTAAGTTTGTCCTCATATCTCAGCTTTGGGATGAGATAGGGTGAAAATAATCACACCTTTGTGTAAGTCAGGACCTGCCTAATCAACACCGTGAGTTTGGAAGAAATCTGAGATGGTCAAAAATTTAGTCTAAAAAACACAAAGGGGTACCCCTTAGTGTTTTTTTTGGGTGAAATATGTGACCTTCTCAGCTCTTCTTCAAACCCACACCGTGTGTCAGAGAGGTCCTGACGAAGACAGTGGTGTGGTAATTGTTGCCCTACCACATCCCAAAGCTAAGATATAGGGACATGTTGTGCTGCATAAAATGTATAACTGTAAATTTCATGATGGGATTCCTACTTCCAGTGAAGCTAGGTAAACACAAGAGTAGAAGGGTGCGATCAGAAAAGCCTAGTCAGTCCAATATATCCTACATTGCATCTGTATTTTGCTTTATTGGACATATAACAAGCTCATAAATTTAATTCCAATATATTCAACACCAATAAACCTATTGAGAGAAAATCCCAGTTAAGTTTGTCCTCATATCTCAGCTTTGGGATGAGATAGGCTGAAAATAATCACACCTTTGTGTAAGTCAGGACCTGCCTAATCAACACCGTGAGTTTGGAAGAAATCTGAGACGGTCAAAAATTGAGTCTAAAAAAACACAAAGGGGTACCCCTTAGTGTTTTTTTGGGTGAAATATGTGACCTCCTCAGATCTTCTTCAAACCCACACTGTGTGTCATAGAGATCCTGACAAAGACAGTGGTGTGGTAATTGTTGCCCTACCACATCCCAAAGCTAAGATATAGGGACATGTTGTGCTGCATAAAATGTATAACTGTAAATTTCATGATGGGATTCCTACTTCCAGTGAAGCTAGGTAAACACATGAGTAGAAGGGTGCGATCAGAAAAGCCTAGTCAGTCCAATATATCCTACATTGCATCTGTATTTTGCTTTATTGGACGTATAAAAAGCTCATAAATTTAATTCCAATATATTCAACACCAATAAACCTATTGAGAGAAAATCCCAGTTAAGTTTGTCCTCATATCTCAGCTTTGGGATGAGATAGGCTGAAAATAATCACACCTTTGTGTAAGTCAGGACCTGCCTAATCAACACCGTGAGTTTGGAAGAAATCTGAGACGGTCAAAAATTGAGTCTAAAAAAACACAAAGGGGTACCCCTTAGTGTTTTTTTGGGTGAAATATGTGACCTCCTCAGATCTTCTTCAAACCCACACCGTGTGTCATAGAGATCCTGACAAAGACAGTGGTGTGGTAATTGTTGCCCTAACACATCCCAAAGCTAAGATATAGGGACATGTTGTGCTGCATAAAATGTATAACTGTAAATTTCATGATGGGATTCCTACTTCCAGTGAAGCTAGGTAAACACATGAGTAGAAGGGTGCGATCAGAAAAGCCTAGTCAGTCCAATATATCCTACATTGCATCTGTATTTTGCTTTATTGGACGTATAAAAAGCTCATAAATTGAATTCCAATATATTCAACACCAATAAACCTATTGAGAGAAAATCCCAGTTAAGTTTGTCCTCATATCTCAGCTTTGGGATGAGATAGGCTGAAAATAATCACACCTTTGTGTAAGTCGGGACTTGCCTAATCAACACCGTGAGTTTGGAAGAAATCTGAGACGGTCAAAAATTTAGTCTAAAAAACACAAAGGGGTACCCCTTAGTGTTTTTTTTGGGTGAAATATGTGACCTTCTCAGCTCTTCTTCAAACCCACACCGTGTGTCAGAGAGGTCCTGACGAAGACAGTGGTGTGGTAATTGTTGCCCTACCACATCCCAAAGCTAAGATATAGGGACATGTTGTGCTGCATAAAATGTATAACTGTAAATTTCATGATGGGATTCCTACTTCCAGTGAAGCTAGGTAAACACATGAGTAGAAGGGTGCGATCAGAAAAGCCTAGTCAGTCCAATATATCCTACATTGCATCTGTATTTTGCTTTATTGGACGTATAAAAAGCTCATAAATTTAATTCCAATATAATCAACACCAATAAACCTATTGAGAGAAAATCCCAGTTAAGTTTGTCCTCATATCTCAGCTTTGGGATGAGATAGGCTGAAAATAATCACACCTTTGTGTAAGTCAGGACCTGCCTAATCAACACCGTGAGTTTGGAAGAAATCTGAGACGGTCAAAAATTGAGTCTAAAAAAACACAAAGGGGTACCCCTTAGTGTTTTTTTGGGTGAAATATGTGACCTCCTCAGATCTTCTTCAAACCCACACCGTGTGTCAGAGAGGTCCTGACGAAGACAGTGGTGTGGTAATTGTTGCCCTACCACATCCCAAAGCTAAGATATAGGGACATGTTGTGCTGCATAAAATGTATAACTGTAAATTTCATGATGGGATTCCTACTTCCAGTTGAGCTAGGTAAACACATGAGTAGAAGGGTGCGATCAGAAAAGCCTAGTCAGTCCAATATATCCTACATTGCATCTGTATTTTGCTTTATTGGACGTATAAAAAGCTCATGAATTGAATTCCAATATATTCAACACCAATAAACCTATTGAGAGAAAATCCCAGTTAAGTTTGTCCTCATATCTCAGCTTTGGGATGAGATAGGCTGAAAATAATCACACCTTTGTGTAAGTCGGGACTTGCCTAATCAACACCGTGAGTTTGGAAGAAATCTGAGACGGTCAAAAATTTAGTCTAAAAAACACAAAGGGGTACCCCTTAGTGTTTTTTTTGGGTGAAATATGTGACCTCCTCAGATCTTCTTCAAACCCACACCGTGTGTCAGAGATGTCCTGACAAAGACAGTGGTGTGGTAATTGTTGCCCTACCACATCCCAAAGCTAAGATATAGGGACATGTTGTGCTGCATAAAATGTATAACTGTAAATTTCATGATGGGATTCCTACTTCCAGTGAAGCTAGGTAAACACATGAGTAGAAGGGTGCGATCAGAAAAGCCTAGTCAGTCCAATATATCCTACATTGCATCTGTATTTTGCTTTATTGGACGTATAAAAAGCTCATAAATTGAATTCCAATATATTCAACACCAATAAACCTATTGAGAGAAAATCCCAGTTAAGTTTGTCCTCATATCTCAGCTTTGGGATGAGATAGGCTGAAAATAATCACACCTTTGTGTAAGTCGGGACTTGCCTAATCAACACCGTGAGTTTGGAAGAAATCTGAGACGGTCAAAAATTTAGTCTAAAAAACACAAAGGGGTACCCCTTAGTGTTTTTTTTGGGTGAAATATGTGACCTTCTCAGCTCTTCTTCAAACCCACACCGTGTGTCAGAGAGGTCCTGACGAAGACAGTGGTGTGGTAATTGTTGCCCTACCACATCCCAAAGCTAAGATATAGGGACATGTTGTGCTGCATAAAATGTATAACTGTAAATTTCATGATGGGATTCCTACTTCCAGTGAAGCTAGGTAAACACATGAGTAGAAGGGTGCGATCAGAAAAGCCTAGTCAGTCCAATATATCCTACATTGCATCTGTATTTTGCTTTATTGGACGTATAAAAAGCTCATAAAATTAATTCCAATATATTCAACACCAATAAACCTATTGAGAGAAATTCCCAGTTAAGTTTGTCTTCATATCTCAGCTTTGGGATGAGATAGGCTGAAAATAGTCACACCTTTGTGTAAGTCAGGACCTGCCTAATCAACACCCTGAGTTTGGAAGAAATCTGAGACGGTCAAAAATTTAGTCTAAAAAAACAATAAGTTTTTTGGGTGAAATATGTGACCTCCTCAGATCTTCTTCAAACCCACACCGTGTGTCAGAGAGGTCCTGACAAAGACAGTGGTGTGGTAATTGTTGCCCTACCACATCCCAAAGCTAAGATATAGGGACATGTTGTGCTGCATAAAATGTATAACTGTAAATTTCATGATGGGATTCCTACTTCCAGTGAAGCTAGGTAAACACATGAGTAGAAGGGTGCGATCAGAAAAGCCTAGTCAGTCCAATATATCCTACATTGCATCTGTATTTTGCTTTATTGGACGTATAAAAAGCTCATAAATTGAATTCCAATATATTCAACACCAATAAACCTATTGAGAGAAAATCCCAGTTAAGTTTGTCCTCATATCTCAGCTTTGGGATGAGATAGGCTGAAAATAATCACACCTTTGTGTAAGTCGGGACCTGCCTAATCAACACCGTGAGTTTGGAAGAAATCTGAGACAGTCAAAAATTTAGTCTAAAAAAACACAAAGGGGTACCCCTTAGTGTTTTTTGGGTGAAATATGTGACCTCCTCAGATCTTCTTCAAACCCACACCGTGTGTCAGAGAGGTCCTGACAAAGACAGTGGTGTGGTAATTGTTGCCCTACCACATCCCAAAGCTAAGATATAGGGACATGTTGTGCTGCATAAAATGTATAACTGTAAATTTCATGATGGGATTCCTACTTCCAGTGAAGCTAGGTAAACACATGAGTAGAAGGGTGCGATCAGAAAAGCCTAGTCAGTCCAATATATCCTACATTGCATCTGTATTTTGCTTTATTGGACGTATAAAAAGCTCATAAATTTAATTCCAATATATTCAACACCAATAAACCTATTGAGAGAAAATCCCAGTTAAGTTTGTCCTCATATCTCAGCTTTGGGATGAGATAGGCTGAAAATAATCACACCTTTGTGTAAGTCGGGACTTGCCTAATCAACACCGTGAGTTTGGAAGAAATCTGAGACGGTCAAAAATTTAGTCTAAAAAACACAAAGGGGTACCCTTAGTGTTTTTTTTGGGTGAAATATGTGACCTTCTCAGCTCTTCTTCAAACCCACACCGTGTGTCAGAGAGGTCCTGACAAAGACAGTGGTGTGGTAATTGTTGCCCTACCACATCCCAAAGCTAAGATATAGGGACATGTTGTGCTGCATAAAATGTATAACTGTAAATTTCATGATGGGATTCCTACTTCCAGTGAAGCTAGGTAAACACATGAGTAGAAGGGTGCGATCAGAAAAGCCTAGTCAGTCCAATATATCCTACATTGCATCTGTATTTTGCTTTATTGGACGTATAAAAAGCTCATAAATTTAATTCCAATATAATCAACACCAATAAACCTATTGAGAGAAAATCCCAGTTAAGTTTGTCCTCATATCTCAGCTTTGGGATGAGATAGGCTGAAAATAATCACACCTTTGTGTAAGTCAGGACCTGCCTAATCAACACCGTGAGTTTGGAAGAAATCTGAGACGGTCAAAAATTGAGTCTAAAAAAACACAAAGGGGTACCCCTTAGTGTTTTTTTGGGTGAAATATGTGACCTCCTCAGATCTTCTTCAAACCCACACCGTGTGTCAGAGAGGTCCTGACGAAGACAGTGGTGTGGTAATTGTTGCCCTACCACATCCCAAAGCTAAGATATAGGGACATGTTGTGCTGCATAAAATGTATAACTGTAAATTTCATGATGGGATTCCTACTTCCAGTTGAGCTAGGTAAACACATGAGTAGAAGGGTGCGATCAGAAAAGCCTAGTCAGTCCAATATATCCTACATTGCATCTGTATTTTGCTTTATTGGACGTATAAAAAGCTCATAAATTGAATTCCAATATATTCAACACCAATAAACCTATTGAGAGAAAATCCCAGTTAAGTTTGTCCTCATATCTCAGCTTTGGGATGAGATAGGCTGAAAATAATCACACCTTTGTGTAAGTCGGGACTTGCCTAATCAACACCGTGAGTTTGGAAGAAATCTGAGACGGTCAAAAATTTAGTCTAAAAAACACAAAGGGGTACCCCTTAGTGTTTTTTTTGGGTGAAATATGTGACCTCCTCAGATCTTCTTCAAACCCACACCGTGTGTCAGAGATGTCCTGACAAAGACAGTGGTGTGGTAATTGTTGCCCTACCACATCCCAAAGCTAAGATATAGGGACATGTTGTGCTGCATAAAATGTATAACTGTAAATTTCATGATGGGATTCCTACTTCCAGTGAAGCTAGGTAAACACATGAGTAGAAGGGTGCGATCAGAAAAGCCTAGTCAGTCCAATATATCCTACATTGCATCTGTATTTTGCTTTATTGGACGTATAAAAAGCTCATAAATTGAATTCCAATATATTCAACACCAATAAACCTATTGAGAGAAAATCCCAGTTAAGTTTGTCCTCATATCTCAGCTTTGGGATGAGATAGGCTGAAAATAATCACACCTTTGTGTAAGTCGGGACTTGCCTAATCAACACCGTGAGTTTGGAAGAAATCTGAGACGGTCAAAAATTTAGTCTAAAAAACACAAAGGGTACCCCTTAGTGTTTTTTTTGGGTGAAATATGTGACCTTCTCAGCTCTTCTTCAAACCCACACCGTGTGTCAGAGAGGTCCTGACGAAGACAGTGGTGTGGTAATTGTTGCCCTACCACATCCCAAAGCTAAGATATAGGGACATGTTGTGCTGCATAAAATGTATAACTGTAAATTTCATGATGGGATTCCTACTTCCAGTGAAGCTAGGTAAACACATGAGTAGAAGGGTGCGATCAGAAAAGCCTAGTCAGTCCAATATATCCTACATTGCATCTGTATTTTGCTTTATTGGACGTATAAAAAGCTCATAAATTTAATTCCAATATATTCAACACCAATAAACCTATTGAGAGAAATTCCCAGTTAAGTTTGTCTTCATATCTCAGCTTTGGGATGAGATAGGCTGAAAATAGTCACACCTTTGTGTAAGTCAGGACCTGCCTAATCAACACCCTGAGTTTGGAAGAAATCTGAGACGGTCAAAAATTTAGTCTAAAAAAACACAAAGTTTTTTGGGTGAAATATGTGACCTCCTCAGATCTTCTTCAAACCCACACCGTGTGTCAGAGAGGTCCTGACAAAGACAGTGGTGTGGTAATTGTTGCCCTACCACATCCCAAAGCTAAGATATAGGGACATGTTGTGCTGCATAAAATGTATAACTGTAAATTTCATGATGGGATTCCTACTTCCAGTGAAGCTAGGTAAACACATGAGTAGAAGGGTGCGATCAGAAAAGCCTAGTCAGTCCAATATATCCTACATTGCATCTGTATTTTGCTTTATTGGACGTATAAAAAGCTCATAAATTGAATTCCAATATATTCAACACCAATAAACCTATTGAGAGAAAATCCCAGTTAAGTTTGTCCTCATATCTCAGCTTTGGGATGAGATAGGCTGAAAATAATCACACCTTTGTGTAAGTCGGGACTTGCCTAATCAACACCGTGAGTTTGGAAGAAATCTGAGACGGTCAAAAATTTAGTCTAAAAAACACAAAGGGTACCCCTTAGTGTTTTTTTTGGGTGAAATATGTGACCTTCTCAGCTCTTCTTCAAACCCACACCGTGTGTCAGAGAGGTCCTGACGAAGACAGTGGTGTGGTAATTGTTGCCCTACCACATCCCAAAGCTAAGATATAGGGACATGTTGTGCTGCATAAAATGTATAACTGTAAATTTCATGATGGGATTCCTACTTCCAGTGAAGCTAGGTAAACACATGAGTAGAAGGGTGCGATCAGAAAAGCCTAGTCAGTCCAATATATCCTACATTGCATCTGTATTTTGCTTTATTGGACGTATAAAAAGCTCATAAATTTAATTCCAATATATTCAACACCAATAAACCTATTGAGAGAAATTCCCAGTTAAGTTTGTCTTCATATCTCAGCTTTGGGATGAGATAGGCTGAAAATAGTCACACCTTTGTGTAAGTCAGGACCTGCCTAATCAACACCCTGAGTTTGGAAGAAATCTGAGACGGTCAAAAATTTAGTCTAAAAAAACACAAAGTTTTTTGGGTGAAATATGTGACCTCCTCAGATCTTCTTCAAACCCACACCGTGTGTCAGAGAGGTCCTGACAAAGACAGTGGTGTGGTAATTGTTGCCCTACCACATCCCAAAGCTAAGATATAGGGACATGTTGTGCTGCATAAAATGTATAACTGTAAATTTCATGATGGGATTCCTACTTCCAGTGAAGCTAGGTAAACACATGAGTAGAAGGGTGCGATCAGAAAAGCCTAGTCAGTCCAATATATCCTACATTGCATCTGTATTTTGCTTTATTGGACGTATAAAAAGCTCATAAATTGAATTTCAATATATTCAACACCAATAAACCTATTGAGAGAAAATCCCAGTTAAGTTTGTCCTCATATCTCAGCTTTGGGATGAGATAGGCTGAAAATAATCACACCTTTGTGTAAGTCGGGACCTGCCTAATCAACACCGTGAGTTTGGAAGAAATCTGAGACAGTCAAAAATTTAGTCTAAAAAAACACAAAGGGGTACCCCTTAGTGTTTTTTGGGTGAAATATGTGACCTCCTCAGATCTTCTTCAAACCCACACCGTGTGTTAGAGAGGTCCTGACAAAGACAGTGGTGTGGTAATTGTTGCCCTACCACATCCCAAAGCTAAGATATAGGGACATGTTGTGCTGCATAAAATGTATAACTGTAAATTTCATGATGGGATTCCTACTTCCAGTGAAGCTAGGTAAACACATGAGTAGAAGGGTGCGATCAGAAAAGCCTAGTCAGTCCAATATATCCTACATTGCATCTGTAGTTTGCTTTATTGGACGTATAAAAAGCTCATAAATTGAATTCCAATATATTCAACACCAATAAACCTATTGAGAGAAAATCCCAGTTAAGTTTGTCCTCATATCTCAGCTTTGGGATGAGATAGGCTGAAAATAATCACACCTTTGTGTAAGTCAGGACCTGCCTAATCAACATCGTGAGTTTGGAAGAAATCTGAGGCGGTCAAAAATTGAGTCTAAAAAAACACAAAGGGGTACCCCTTAGTGTTTTTTTGGGTGAAATATGTGACCTCCTCAGCTCTTCTTCAAACCCACACCGTGTGTCAGGGAGGTCCTGACAAAGACAGTGGTGTGGTAATTGTTGCCCTACCACATCCCAAAGCTAAGATATAGGGACATGTTGTGCTGCATAAAATGTATAACTGTAAATTTCATGATGGGATTCCTACTTCCAGTGAAGCTAGGTAAACACATGAGTAGAAGGGTGCGATCAGAAAAGCCTAGTCAGTCCAATATATCCTACATTGCATCTGTATTTTGCTTTATTGGACGTATAAAAAGCTCATAAATTGAATTCCAATATATTCAACACCAATAAACCTATTGAGAGAAATTCCCAGTTAAGTTTGTCTTCATATCTCAGCTTTGGGATGAGATAGGCTGAAAATAATCACACCTTTGTGTAAGTCAGGACCTGCCTAATCAACACCGTGAGTTTGGAAGAAATCTGAGACGGTCAAAAATTTAGTCTAAAAAAACACAAAGGGGTACCCCTTAGTGTTTTTTGGGTGAAATATGTGACCTCCTCAGATCTTCTTCAAACCCACACCGTGTGTCAGAGAGGTCCTGACAAAGACAGTGGTGTGGTAATTGTTGCCCTACCACATCCCAAAGCTAAGATATAGGGACATGTTGTGCTGCATAAAATGTATAACTGTAAATTTCATGATGGGATTCCTACTTCCAGTGAAGCTAGGTAAACACATGAGTAGAAGGGTGCGATCAGAAAAGCCTAGTCAGTCCAATATATCCTACATTGCATCTGTATTTTGCTTTATTGGACGTATAAAAAGCTCATAAATTGAATTCCAATATATTCAACACCAATAAACCTATTGAGAGAAATTCCCAGTTAAGTTTGTCTTCATATCTCAGCTTTGGGATGAGATAGGCTGAAAATAATCACACCTTTGTGTAAGTCAGGACCTGCCTAATCAACACCGTGAGTTTGGAAGAAATCTGAGACGGTCAAAAATTTAGTCTAAAAAAACACAAAGGGGTACCCCTTAGTGTTTTTTGGGTGAAATATGTGACCTCCTCAGATCTTCTTCAAACCCACACCGTGTGTCAGAGAGGTCCTGACAAAGACAGTGGTGTGGTAATTGTTGCCCTACCACATCCCAAAGCTAAGATATAGGGACATGTTTTGCTGCATAAAATGTATAACTGTAAATTTCATGATGGGATTCCTACTTCCAGTGAAGCTAGGTAAACACATGAGTAGAAGGGTGCGATCAGAAAAGCCTAGTCAGTCCAATATATCCTACATTGCATCTGTATTTTGCTTTATTGGACGTATAAAAAGCTCATAAATTGAATTCCAATATATTCAACACCAATAAACCTATTGAGAGAAAATCCCAGTTAAGTTTGTCCTCATATCTCAGCTTTGGGATGAGATAGGCTGAAAATAATCACACCTTTGTGTAAGTCGGGACTTGCCTAATCAACACCGTGAGTTTGGAAGAAATCTGAGACGGTCAAAAATTTAGTCTAAAAAACACAAAGGGTACCCCTTAGTGTTTTTTTTGGGTGAAATATGTGACCTTCTCAGCTCTTCTTCAAACCCACACCGTGTGTCAGAGAGGTCCTGACGAAGACAGTGGTGTGGTAATTGTTGCCCTACCACATCCCAAAGCTAAGATATAGGGACATGTTGTGCTGCATAAAATGTATAACTGTAAATTTCATGATGGGATTCCTACTTCCAGTGAAGCTAGGTAAACACATGAGTAGAAGGGTGCGATCAGAAAAGCCTAGTCAGTCCAATATATCCTACATTGCATCTGTATTTTGCTTTATTGGACGTATAAAAAGCTCATAAATTTAATTCCAATATATTCAACACCAATAAACCTATTGAGAGAAATTCCCAGTTAAGTTTGTCTTCATATCTCAGCTTTGGGATGAGATAGGCTGAAAATAGTTACACCTTTGTGTAAGTCAGGACCTGCCTAATCAACACCCTGAGTTTGGAAGATATCTGAGACGGTCAAAAATTTAGTCTAAAAAAATACAAAGTTTTTTGGGTGAAATATGTGACCTCCTCAGATCTTCTTCAAACCCACACCGTGTGTCAGAGAGGTCCTGACAAAGACAGTGGTGTGGTAACTGTTGCCCTACCACATCCCAAAGCTAAGATATAGGGACATGTTGTGCTGCATAAAATGTATAACTGTAAATTTCATGATGGGATTCCTACTTCCAGTGAAGCTAGGTAAACACATGAGTAGAAGGGTGCGATCAGAAAAGCCTAGTCAGTCCAATATATCCTACATTGCATCTGTATTTTGCTTTATTGGACGTATAAAAAGCTCATAAATTGAATTCCAATATATTCAACACCAATAAACCTATTGAGAGAAAATCCCAGTTAAGTTTGTCCTCATATCTCAGCTTTGGGATGAGATAGGCTGAAAATAATTACACCTTTGTGTAAGTCAGGACCTGCCTAATCAACATCGTGAGTTTGGAAGAAATCTGAGGCGGTCAAAAATTGAGTCTAAAAAAACACAAAGGGGTACCCCTTAGTGTTTTTTTGGGTGAAATATGTGACCTCCTCAGCTCTTCTTCAAACCCACACCGTGTGTCAGGGAGGTCCTGACAAAGACAGTGGTGTGGTAATTGTTGCCCTACCACATCCCAAAGCTAAGATATAGGGACATGTTGTGCTGCATAAAATGTATAACTGTAAATTTCATGATGGGATTCCTACTTCCAGTGAAGCTAGGTAAACACATGAGTAGAAGGGTGCGATCAGAAAAGCCTAGTCAGTCCAATATATCCTACATTGCATCTGTATTTTGCTTTATTGGACGTATAAAAAGCTCATAAATTGAATTCCAATATATTCAACACCAATAAACCTATTGAGAGAAATTCCCAGTTAAGTTTGTCTTCATATCTCAGCTTTGGGATGAGATAGGCTGAAAATAATCACACCTTTGTGTAAGTCAGGACCTGCCTAATCAACACCGTGAGTTTGGAAGAAATCTGAGACGGTCAAAAATTTAGTCTAAAAAACACAAAGGGGTACCCCTTAGTGTTTTTTTTGGGTGAAATATGTGACCTCCTCAGATCTTCTTCAAACCCACACCGTGTGTCAGAGATGTCCTGACAAAGACAGTGGTGTGGTAATTGTTGCCCTACCACATCCCAAAGCTAAGATATAGGGACATGTTGTGCTGCATAAAATGTATAACTGTAAATTTCATGAAGGGATTCCTACTTCCAGTGAAGCTAGGTAAACACATGAGTAGAAGGGTGCGATCAGAAAAGCCTAGTCAGTCCAATATATCCTACATTGCATCTGTATTTTGCTTTATTGGACGTATAAAAAGCTCATAAATTGAATTCCAATATATTCAACACCAATAAACCTATTGAGAGAAAATCCCAGTTAAGTTTGTCCTCATATCTCAGCTTTGGGATGAGATAGGCTGAAAATAATCACACCTTTGTGTAAGTCGGGACTTGCCTAATCAACACCGTGAGTTTGGAAGAAATCTGAGACGGTCAAAAATTTAGTCTAAAAAACACAAAGGGTACCCCTTAGTGTTTTTTTTGGGTGAAATATGTGACCTTCTCAGCTCTTCTTCAAACCCACACCGTGTGTCAGAGAGGTCCTGACGAAGACAGTGGTGTGGTAATTGTTGCCCTACCACATCCCAAAGCTAAGATATAGGGACATGTTGTGCTGCATAAAATGTATAACTGTAAATTTCATGATGGGATTCCTACTTCCAGTGAAGCTAGGTAAACACATGAGTAGAAGGGTGCGATCAGAAAAGCCTAGTCAGTCCAATATATCCTACATTGCATCTGTATTTTGCTTTATTGGACGTATAAAAAGCTCATAAATTTAATTCCAATATATTCAACACCAATAAACCTATTGAGAGAAATTCCCAGTTAAGTTTGTCTTCATATCTCAGCTTTGGGATGAGATAGGCTGAAAATAATCACACCTTTGTGTAAGTCGGGACTTGCCTAATCAACACCGTGAGTTTGGAAGAAATCTGAGACGGTCAAAAATTTAGTCTAAAAAACACAAAGGGTACCCCTTAGTGTTTTTTTTGGGTGAAATATGTGACCTTCTCAGCTCTTCTTCAAACCCACACCGTGTGTCAGAGAGGTCCTGACGAAGACAGTGGTGTGGTAATTGTTGCCCTACCACATCCCAAAGCTAAGATATAGGGACATGTTGTGCTGCATAAAATGTATAACTGTAAATTTCATGATGGGATTCCTACTTCCAGTGAAGCTAGGTAAACACATGAGTAGAAGGGTGCGATCAGAAAAGCCTAGTCAGTCCAATATATCCTACATTGCATCTGTATTTTGCTTTATTGGACGTATAAAAAGCTCATAAATTTAATTCCAATATATTCAACACCAATAAACCTATTGAGAGAAATTCCCAGTTAAGTTTGTCTTCATATCTCAGCTTTGGGATGAGATAGGCTGAAAATAGTTACACCTTTGTGTAAGTCAGGACCTGCCTAATCAACACCCTGAGTTTGGAAGATATCTGAGACGGTCAAAAATTTAGTCTAAAAAAATACAAAGTTTTTTGGGTGAAATATGTGACCTCCTCAGATCTTCTTCAAACCCACACCGTGTGTCAGAGAGGTCCTGACAAAGACAGTGGTGTGGTAACTGTTGCCCTACCACATCCCAAAGCTAAGATATAGGGACATGTTGTGCTGCATAAAATGTATAACTGTAAATTTCATGATGGGATTCCTACTTCCAGTGAAGCTAGGTAAACACATGAGTAGAAGGGTGCGATCAGAAAAGCCTAGTCAGTCCAATATATCCTACATTGCATCTGTATTTTGCTTTATTGGACGTATAAAAAGCTCATAAATTGAATTCCAATATATTCAACACCAATAAACCTATTGAGAGAAAATCCCAGTTAAGTTTGTCCTCATATCTCAGCTTTGGGATGAGATAGGCTGAAAATAATTACACCTTTGTGTAAGTCAGGACCTGCCTAATCAACATCGTGAGTTTGGAAGAAATCTGAGGCGGTCAAAAATTGAGTCTAAAAAAACACAAAGGGGTACCCCTTAGTGTTTTTTTGGGTGAAATATGTGACCTCCTCAGCTCTTCTTCAAACCCACACCGTGTGTCAGGGAGGTCCTGACAAAGACAGTGGTGTGGTAATTGTTGCCCTACCACATCCCAAAGCTAAGATATAGGGACATGTTGTGCTGCATAAAATGTATAACTGTAAATTTCATGATGGGATTCCTACTTCCAGTGAAGCTAGGTAAACACATGAGTAGAAGGGTGCGATCAGAAAAGCCTAGTCAGTCCAATATATCCTACATTGCATCTGTATTTTGCTTTATTGGACGTATAAAAAGCTCATAAATTGAATTCCAATATATTCAACACCAATAAACCTATTGAGAGAAATTCCCAGTTAAGTTTGTCTTCATATCTCAGCTTTGGGATGAGATAGGCTGAAAATAATCACACCTTTGTGTAAGTCAGGACCTGCCTAATCAACACCGTGAGTTTGGAAGAAATCTGAGACGGTCAAAAATTTAGTCTAAAAAACACAAAGGGGTACCCCTTAGTGTTTTTTTTGGGTGAAATATGTGACCTCCTCAGATCTTCTTCAAACCCACACCGTGTGTCAGAGATGTCCTGACAAAGACAGTGGTGTGGTAATTGTTGCCCTACCACATCCCAAAGCTAAGATATAGGGACATGTTGTGCTGCATAAAATGTATAACTGTAAATTTCATGAAGGGATTCCTACTTCCAGTGAAGCTAGGTAAACACATGAGTAGAAGGGTGCGATCAGAAAAGCCTAGTCAGTCCAATATATCCTACATTGCATCTGTATTTTGCTTTATTGGACGTATAAAAAGCTCATAAATTGAATTCCAATATATTCAACACCAATAAACCTATTGAGAGAAAATCCCAGTTAAGTTTGTCCTCATATCTCAGCTTTGGGATGAGATAGGCTGAAAATAATCACACCTTTGTGTAAGTCGGGACTTGCCTAATCAACACCGTGAGTTTGGAAGAAATCTGAGACGGTCAAAAATTTAGTCTAAAAAACACAAAGGGTACCCCTTAGTGTTTTTTTTGGGTGAAATATGTGACCTTCTCAGCTCTTCTTCAAACCCACACCGTGTGTCAGAGAGGTCCTGACGAAGACAGTGGTGTGGTAATTGTTGCCCTACCACATCCCAAAGCTAAGATATAGGGACATGTTGTGCTGCATAAAATGTATAACTGTAAATTTCATGATGGGATTCCTACTTCCAGTGAAGCTAGGTAAACACATGAGTAGAAGGGTGCGATCAGAAAAGCCTAGTCAGTCCAATATATCCTACATTGCATCTGTATTTTGCTTTATTGGACGTATAAAAAGCTCATAAATTTAATTCCAATATATTCAACACCAATAAACCTATTGAGAGAAATTCCCAGTTAAGTTTGTCTTCATATCTCAGCTTTGGGATGAGATAGGCTGAAAATAGTCACACCTTTGTGTAAGTCAGGACCTGCCTAATCAACACCCTGAGTTTGGAAGAAATCTGAGACGGTCAAAAATTTAGTCTAAAAAAACACAAAGTTTTTTGGGTGAAATATGTGACCTCCTCAGATCTTCTTCAAACCCACACCGTGTGTCAGAGAGGTCCTGACAAAGACAGTGGTGTGGTAATTGTTGCCCTACCACATCCCAAAGCTAAGATATAGGGACATGTTGTGCTGCATAAAATGTATAACTGTAAATTTCATGATGGGATTCCTACTTCCAGTGAAGCTAGGTAAACACATGAGTAGAAGGGTGCGATCAGAAAAGCCTAGTCAGTCCAATATATCCTACATTGCATCTGTATTTTGCTTTATTGGACGTATAAAAAGCTCATAAATTGAATTCCAATATATTCAACACCAATAAACCTATTGAGAGAAAATCCCAGTTAAGTTTGTCCTCATATCTCAGCTTTGGGATGAGATAGGCTGAAAATAATCACACCTTTGTGTAAGTCGGGACTTGCCTAATCAACACCGTGAGTTTGGAAGAAATCTGAGACGGTCAAAAATTTAGTCTAAAAAACACAAAGGGTACCCCTTAGTGTTTTTTTTGGGTGAAATATGTGACCTTCTCAGCTCTTCTTCAAACCCACACCGTGTGTCAGAGAGGTCCTGACGAAGACAGTGGTGTGGTAATTGTTGCCCTACCACATCCCAAAGCTAAGATATAGGGACATGTTGTGCTGCATAAAATGTATAACTGTAAATTTCATGAAGGGATTCCTACTTCCAGTGAAGCTAGGTAAACACATGAGTAGAAGGGTGCGATCAGAAAAGCCTAGTCAGTCCAATATATCCTACATTGCATCTGTATTTTGCTTTATTGGACGTATAAAAAGCTCATAAATTGAATTCCAATATATTCAACACCAATAAACCTATTGAGAGAAAATCCCAGTTAAGTTTGTCCTCATATCTCAGCTTTGGGATGAGATAGGCTGAAAATAATCACACCTTTGTGTAAGTCGGGACTTGCCTAATCAACACCGTGAGTTTGGAAGAAATCTGAGACGGTCAAAAATTTAGTCTAAAAAACACAAAGGGTACCCCTTAGTGTTTTTTTTGGGTGAAATATGTGACCTTCTCAGCTCTTCTTCAAACCCACACCGTGTGTCAGAGAGGTCCTGACGAAGACAGTGGTGTGGTAATTGTTGCCCTACCACATCCCAAAGCTAAGATATAGGGACATGTTGTGCTGCATAAAATGTATAACTGTAAATTTCATGATGGGATTCCTACTTCCAGTGAAGCTAGGTAAACACATGAGTAGAAGGGTGCGATCAGAAAAGCCTAGTCAGTCCAATATATCCTACATTGCATCTGTATTTTGCTTTATTGGACGTATAAAAAGCTCATAAATTTAATTCCAATATATTCAACACCAATAAACCTATTGAGAGAAATTCCCAGTTAAGTTTGTCTTCATATCTCAGCTTTGGGATGAGATAGGCTGAAAATAGTCACACCTTTGTGTAAGTCAGGACCTGCCTAATCAACACCCTGAGTTTGGAAGAAATCTGAGACGGTCAAAAATTTAGTCTAAAAAAACACAAAGTTTTTTGGGTGAAATATGTGACCTCCTCAGATCTTCTTCAAACCCACACCGTGTGTCAGAGAGGTCCTGACAAAGACAGTGGTGTGGTAATTGTTGCCCTACCACATCCCAAAGCTAAGATATAGGGACATGTTGTGCTGCATAAAATGTATAACTGTAAATTTCATGATGGGATTCCTACTTCCAGTGAAGCTAGGTAAACACATGAGTAGAAGGGTGCGATCAGAAAAGCCTAGTCAGTCCAATATATCCTACATTGCATCTGTATTTTGCTTTATTGGACGTATAAAAAGCTCATAAATTGAATTCCAATATATTCAACACCAATAAACCTATTGAGAGAAAATCCCAGTTAAGTTTGTCCTCATATCTCAGCTTTGGGATGAGATAGGCTGAAAATAATCACACCTTTGTGTAAGTCGGGACTTGCCTAATCAACACCGTGAGTTTGGAAGAAATCTGAGACGGTCAAAAATTTAGTCTAAAAAACACAAAGGGTACCCCTTAGTGTTTTTTTTGGGTGAAATATGTGACCTTCTCAGCTCTTCTTCAAACCCACACCGTGTGTCAGAGAGGTCCTGACGAAGACAGTGGTGTGGTAATTGTTGCCCTACCACATCCCAAAGCTAAGATATAGGGACATGTTGTGCTGCATAAAATGTATAACTGTAAATTTCATGATGGGATTCCTACTTCCAGTGAAGCTAGGTAAACACATGAGTAGAAGGGTGCGATCAGAAAAGCCTAGTCAGTCCAATATATCCTACATTGCATCTGTATTTTGCTTTATTGGACGTATAAAAAGCTCATAAATTTAATTCCAATATATTCAACACCAATAAACCTATTGAGAGAAATTCCCAGTTAAGTTTGTCTTCATATCTCAGCTTTGGGATGAGATAGGCTGAAAATAGTCACACCTTTGTGTAAGTCAGGACCTGCCTAATCAACACCCTGAGTTTGGAAGAAATCTGAGACGGTCAAAAATTTAGTCTAAAAAAACACAAAGTTTTTTGGGTGAAATATGTGACCTCCTCAGATCTTCTTCAAACCCACACCGTGTGTCAGAGAGGTCCTGACAAAGACAGTGGTGTGGTAATTGTTGCCCTACCACATCCCAAAGCTAAGATATAGGGACATGTTGTGCTGCATAAAATGTATAACTGTAAATTTCATGATGGGATTCCTACTTCCAGTGAAGCTAGGTAAACACATGAGTAGAAGGGTGCGATCAGAAAAGCCTAGTCAGTCCAATATATCCTACATTGCATCTGTATTTTGCTTTATTGGACGTATAAAAAGCTCATAAATTGAATTTCAATATATTCAACACCAATAAACCTATTGAGAGAAAATCCCAGTTAAGTTTGTCCTCATATCTCAGCTTTGGGATGAGATAGGCTGAAAATAATCACACCTTTGTGTAAGTCGGGACCTGCCTAATCAACACCGTGAGTTTGGAAGAAATCTGAGACAGTCAAAAATTTAGTCTAAAAAAACACAAAGGGGTACCCCTTAGTGTTTTTTGGGTGAAATATGTGACCTCCTCAGATCTTCTTCAAACCCACACCGTGTGTCAGAGAGGTCCTGACAAAGACAGTGGTGTGGTAATTGTTGCCCTACCACATCCCAAAGCTAAGATATAGGGACATGTTGTGCTGCATAAAATGTATAACTGTAAATTTCATGATGGGATTCCTACTTCCAGTGAAGCTAGATAAACACATGAGTAGAAGGGTGCGATCAGAAAAGCCTAGTCAGTCCAATATATCCTACATTGCATCTGTAGTTTGCTTTATTGGACGTATAAAAAGCTCATAAATTGAATTCCAATATATTCAACACCAATAAACCTATTGAGAGAAAATCCCAGTTAAGTTTGTCCTCATATCTCAGCTTTGGGATGAGATAGGCTGAAAATAATCACACCTTTGTGTAAGTCAGGACCTGCCTAATCAACATCGTGAGTTTGGAAGAAATCTGAGGCGGTCAAAAATTGAGTCTAAAAAAACACAAAGGGGTACCCCTTAGTGTTTTTTTGGGTGAAATATGTGACCTCCTCAGCTCTTCTTCAAACCCACACCGTGTGTCAGGGAGGTCCTGACAAAGACAGTGGTGTGGTAATTGTTGCCCTACCACATCCCAAAGCTAAGATATAGGGACATGTTGTGCTGCATAAAATGTATAACTGTAAATTTCATGATGGGATTCCTACTTCCAGTGAAGCTAGGTAAACACATGAGTAGAAGGGTGCGATCAGAAAAGCCTAGTCAGTCCAATATATCCTACATTGCATCTGTATTTTGCTTTATTGGACGTATAAAAAGCTCATAAATTGAATTCCAATATATTCAACACCAATAAACCTATTGAGAGAAATTCCCAGTTAAGTTTGTCTTCATATCTCAGCTTTGGGATGAGATAGGCTGAAAATAATCACACCTTTGTGTAAGTCAGGACCTGCCTAATCAACACCGTGAGTTTGGAAGAAATCTGAGACGGTCAAAAATTTAGTCTAAAAAAACACAAAGGGGTACCCCTTAGTGTTTTTTGGGTGAAATATGTGACCTCCTCAGATCTTCTTCAAACCCACACCGTGTGTCAGAGAGGTCCTGACAAAGACAGTGGTGTGGTAATTGTTGCCCTACCACATCCCAAAGCTAAGATATAGGGACATGTTGTGCTGCATAAAATGTATAACTGTAAATTTCATGATGGGATTCCTACTTCCAGTGAAGCTAGGTAAACACATGAGTAGAAGGGTGCGATCAGAAAAGCCTAGTCAGTCCAATATATCCTACATTGCATCTGTATTTTGCTTTATTGGACGTATAAAAAGCTCATAAATTGAATTCCAATATATTCAACACCAATAAACCTATTGAGAGAAATTCCCAGTTAAGTTTGTCTTCATATCTCAGCTTTGGGATGAGATAGGCTGAAAATAATCACACCTTTGTGTAAGTCAGGACCTGCCTAATCAACACCGTGAGTTTGGAAGAAATCTGAGACGGTCAAAAATTTAGTCTAAAAAAACACAAAGGGGTACCCCTTAGTGTTTTTTGGGTGAAATATGTGACCTCCTCAGATCTTCTTCAAACCCACACCGTGTGTCAGAGAGGTCCTGACAAAGACAGTGGTGTGGTAATTGTTGCCCTACCACATCCCAAAGCTAAGATATAGGGACATGTTTTGCTGCATAAAATGTATAACTGTAAATTTCATGATGGGATTCCTACTTCCAGTGAAGCTAGGTAAACACATGAGTAGAAGGGTGCGATCAGAAAAGCCTAGTCAGTCCAATATATCCTACATTGCATCTGTATTTTGCTTTATTGGACGTATAAAAAGCTCATAAATTGAATTCCAATATATTCAACACCAATAAACCTATTGAGAGAAAATCCCAGTTAAGTTTGTCCTCATATCTCAGCTTTGGGATGAGATAGGCTGAAAATAGTTACACCTTTGTGTAAGTCAGGACCTGCCTAATCAACACCCTGAGTTTGGAAGATATCTGAGACGGTCAAAAATTTAGTCTAAAAAAATACAAAGTTTTTTGGGTGAAATATGTGACCTCCTCAGATCTTCTTCAAACCCACACCGTGTGTCAGAGAGGTCCTGACAAAGACAGTGGTGTGGTAATTGTTGCCCTACCACATCCCAAAGCTAAGATATAGGGACATGTTGTGCTGCATAAAATGTATAACTGTAAATTTCATGATGGGATTCCTACTTCCAGTGAAGCTAGGTAAACACATGAGTAGAAGGGTGCGATCAGAAAAGCCTAGTCAGTCCAATATATCCTACATTGCATCTGTATTTTGCTTTATTGGACGTATAAAAAGCTCATAAATTGAATTCCAATATATTCAACACCAATAAACCTATTGAGAGAAAATCCCAGTTAAGTTTGTCCTCATATCTCAGCTTTGGGATGAGATAGGCTGAAAATAATCACACCTTTGTGTAAGTCAGGACCTGCCTAATCAACATCGTGAGTTTGGAAGAAATCTGAGGCGGTCAAAAATTGAGTCTAAAAAAACACAAAGGGGTACCCCTTAGTGTTTTTTTGGGTGAAATATGTGACCTCCTCAGCTCTTCTTCAAACCCACACCGTGTGTCAGGGAGGTCCTGACAAAGACAGTGGTGTGGTAATTGTTGCCCTACCACATCCCAAAGCTAAGATATAGGGACATGTTGTGCTGCATAAAATGTATAACTGTAAATTTCATGATGGGATTCCTACTTCCAGTGAAGCTAGGTAAACACATGAGTAGAAGGGTGCGATCAGAAAAGCCTAGTCAGTCCAATATATCCTACATTGCATCTGTATTTTGCTTTATTGGACGTATAAAAAGCTCATAAATTGAATTCCAATATATTCAACACCAATAAACCTATTGAGAGAAATTCCCAGTTAAGTTTGTCTTCATATCTCAGCTTTGGGATGAGATAGGCTGAAAATAATCACACCTTTGTGTAAGTCAGGACCTGCCTAATCAACACCGTGAGTTTGGAAGAAATCTGAGACGGTCAAAAATTTAGTCTAAAAAAACACAAAGGGGTACCCCTTAGTGTTTTTTGGGTGAAATATGTGACCTCCTCAGATCTTCTTCAAACCCACACCGTGTGTCAGAGAGGTCCTGACAAAGACAGTGGTGTGGTAATTGTTGCCCTACCACATCCCAAAGCTAAGATATAGGGACATGTTGTGCTGCATAAAATGTATAACTGTAAATTTCATGATGGGATTCCTACTTCCAGTGAAGCTAGGTAAACACATGAGTAGAAGGGTGCGATCAGAAAAGCCTAGTCAGTCCAATATATCCTACATTGCATCTGTATTTTGCTTTATTGGACGTATAAAAAGCTCATAAATTGAATTCCAATATATTCAACACCAATAAACCTATTGAGAGAAATTCCCAGTTAAGTTTGTCTTCATATCTCAGCTTTGGGATGAGATAGGCTGAAAATAATCACACCTTTGTGTAAGTCAGGACCTGCCTAATCAACACCGTGAGTTTGGAAGAAATCTGAGACGGTCAAAAATTTAGTCTAAAAAAACACAAAGGGGTACCCCTTAGTGTTTTTTGGGTGAAATATGTGACCTCCTCAGATCTTCTTCAAACCCACACCGTGTGTCAGAGAGGTCCTGACAAAGACAGTGGTGTGGTAATTGTTGCCCTACCACATCCCAAAGCTAAGATATAGGGACATGTTTTGCTGCATAAAATGTATAACTGTAAATTTCATGATGGGATTCCTACTTCCAGTGAAGCTAGGTAAACACATGAGTAGAAGGGTGCGATCAGAAAAGCCTAGTCAGTCCAATATATCCTACATTGCATCTGTATTTTGCTTTATTGGACGTATAAAAAGCTCATAAATTGAATTCCAATATATTCAACACCAATAAACCTATTGAGAGAAAATCCCAGTTAAGTTTGTCCTCATATCTCAGCTTTGGGATGAGATAGGCTGAAAATAATCACACCTTTGTGTAAGTCATGACCTGCCTAATCAACATCGTGAGTTTGGAAGAAATCTGAGATGGTCAAAAATTGAGTCTAAAAAAACACAAAGGGGTACCCCTTAGTGTTTTTTTGGGTGAAATATGTGACCTCCTCAGCTCTTCTTCAAACCCACACCGTGTGTCAGAGAGGTCCTGACAAAGACAGTGGTGTGGTAATTGTTGCCCTACCACATCCCAAAGCTGAGATATAGGGACATGTTTTGCTGCATAAAATGTATAACTGTAAATTTCATGATGGGATTCCTACTTCCAGTGAAGCTAGGTAAACACAAGAGTAGAAGGGTGCGATCAGAAAAGCCTAGTCAGTCCAATATATCCTACATTGCATCTGTATTTTGCTTTATTGGACGTATAAAAAGCTCATAAATTGAATTCCAATATATTCAACACCAATAAACCTATTGAGAGAAAATCCCAGTTAAGTTTGTCCTCATATCTCAGCTTTGGGATGAGATAGGCTGAAAATAATCACACCTTTGTGTAAGTCAGGACTTGCCTAATCAACACCGTGAGTTTGAAAGAAATCTGAGATGGTCAAAAATTTAGTCTAAAAAACACAAAGGGGTACCCCTTAGTTTTCTTTTGGGGTGAAATATGTGAACTCCTCAGCTCTTCTTCAAACCCACACCGTGTGTCAGAGAGGTCCTGACGAAGACAGTGGTGTGGTAATTGTTGCCCTAACACATCCCAAAGCTAAGATATAGGGACATGTTGTGCTGCATAAAATGTATAACTGTAAATTTCATGATGGGATTCCTACTTCCAGTGAAGCTAGGTAAACACAAGAGTAGAGGGGTGCAATCAGAAAAGCCTAGTCAGTCCAATATATCCTACATTGCATCTGTATTTTGCTTTATTGGACGTATAAAAAGCTCATAAATTTAATGCCAATATATTCAACACCAATAAACCTATTGAGAGAAATTCCCAGTTAAGTTTGTCCTCATATCTCAGCTTTGGGATGAGATAGGCTGAAAATAATCACACCTTTGTGTAAGTCAGGACTTGCCTAATCAACACCGTGAGTTTGGAAGAAATCTGAGACGGTCAAAAATTTAGTCTAAAAAAACACAAAGGGGTACCCCTTAGTGTTTTTTGGGTGAAATATGTGACCTCCTCAGATCTTCTTCAAACCCACACCGTGTGTCAGAGAGGTCCTGACAAAGACAGTGGTGTGGTAATTGTTGCCCTACCACATCCCAAAGCTAAGATATAGGGACATGTTTTGCTGCATAAAATGTATAACTGTAAATTTCATGATGGGATTCCTACTTCCAGTGAAGCTAGGTAAACACATGAGTAGAAGGGTGCGATCAGAAAAGCCTAGTCAGTCCAATATATCCTACATTGCATCTGTATTTTGCTTTATTGGACGTATAAAAAGCTCATAAATTGAATTCCAATATATTCAACACCAATAAACCTATTGAGAGAAAATCCCAGTTAAGTTTGTCCTCATATCTCAGCTTTGGGATGAGATAGGCTGAAAATAATCACACCTTTGTGTAAGTCAGGACCTGCCTAATCAACATCGTGAGTTTGGAAGAAATCTGAGATGGTCAAAAATTGAGTCTAAAAAAACACAAAGGGGTACCCCTTAGTGTTTTTTTGGGTGAAATATGTGACCTCCTCAGCTCTTCTTCAAACCCACACCGTGTGTCAGGGAGGTCCTGACAAAGACAGTGGTTTGGTAATTGTTGCCCTACCACATCCCAAAGCTGAGATATAGGGACATGTTTTGCTGCATAAAATGTATAACTGTAAATTTCATGATGGGATTCCTACTTCCAGTGAAGCTAGGTAAACACAAGAGTAGAGGGGTGCAATCAGAAAAGCCTAGTCAGTCCAATATATCCTACATTGCATCTGTATTTTGCTTTATTGGACGTATAAAAAGCTCATAAATTTAATGCCAATATATTCAACACCAATAAACCTATTGAGAGAAATTCCCAGTTAAGTTTGTCCTCATATCTCAGCTTTGGGATGAGATAGGCTGAAAATAATCACACCTTTGTGTAAGTCAGGACTTGCCTAATCAACACCGTGAGTTTGAAAGAAATCTGAGACGGTCAAAAATTTAGTCTAAAAAACACAAAGGGGTACCCCTTAGTTTTTTTTTGGGGTGAAATATGTGAACTCCTCAGCTCTTCTTCAAACCCACACCGTGTGTCAGAGAGGTCCTGACGAAGACAGTGGTGTGGTAATTGTTGCCCTAACACATCCCATAGCTAAGATATAGGGACATGTTGTGCTGCATAAAATGTATAACTGTAAATTTCATGATGGGATTCCTACTTCCAGTGAAGCTAGGTAAACACATGAGTAGAAGGGTGCGATCAGAAAAGCCTAGTCAGTCCAATATATCCTACATTGCATCTGTATTTTGCTTTATTGGACGTATAAAAAGCTCATAAATTGAATTCCAATATATTCAACACCAATAAACCTATTGGGAGAAAATCCCAGTTAAGTTTGTCCTCATATCTCAGCTTTGGGATGAGATAGGCTGAAAATAATCACACCTTTGTGTAAGTCAGGACTTGCCTAATCAACACCGTGAGTTTGAAAGAAATCTGAGACGGTCAAAAATTTAGTCTAAAAAACACAAAGGGGTACCCCTTAGTTTTTTTTTTGGGTGAAATATGTGACCTCCTCAGCTCTTCTTCAAACCCACACCGTGTGTCAGAGAGGTCCTGACGAAGACAGTGGTGTGGTAATATTTGCCCTACCACATCCCAAAGCTGAGATATAGGGACATGTTTTGCTGCATAAAATGTATAACTGTAAATTTCATGATGGGATTCCTACTTCCAGTGAAGCTAGGTAAACACAAGAGTAGAGGGGTGCAATCAGAAAAGCCTAGTCAGTCCAATATATCCTACATTGCATCTGTATTTTGCTTTATTGGACGTATAAAAAGCTCATGAATTTAATGCCAATATATTCAACACCAATAAACCTATTGAGAGAAATTCCCAGTTAAGTTTGTCCTCATATCTCAGCTTTGGGATGAGATAGGCTGAAAATAATCACACCTTTGTGTAAGTCAGGACTTGCCTAATCAACACCGTGAGTTTGGAAGAAATCTGAGACGGTCAAAAATTTAGTCTAAAAAACACAAAGGGGTACCCCTTAGTTTTTTTTTTGGGTGAAATATGTGAACTCCTCAGATCTTCTTCAAACCCACACCGTGTGTCAGAGAGGTCCTGACAAAGACAGTGGTGTGGTAATTGTTGCCCTAACACATCCCAAAGCTAAGATATAGGGACATGTTGTGCTGCATAAAATGTATAACTGTAAATTTCATGATGGGATTCCTACTTCCAGTGAAGCTAGGTAAACACATGAGTAGAAGGGTGCGATCAGAAAAGCCTAGTCAGTCCAATATATCCTACATTGCATCTGTATTTTGCTTTATTGGACGTATAAAAAGCTCATAAATTGAATTCCAATATATTCAACACCAATAAACCTATTGAGAGAAAATCCCAGTTAAGTTTGTCCTCATATCTCAGCTTTGGGATGAGATAGGCTGAAAATAATCACACCTTTGTGTAAGTCAGGACTTGCCTAATCAACACCGTGAGTTTGAAAGAAATCTGAGACGGTCAAAAATTTAGTCTAAAAAACACAAAGGGGTACCCCTTAGTTTTTTTTTGGGGTGAAATATGTGACCTCCTCAGATCTTCTTCAAACCCACACCGTGTGTCAGAGAGGTCCTGACGAAGACAGTGGTGTGGTAATTGTTGCCCTAACACATCCCAAAGCTAAGATATAGGGACATGTTGTGCTGCATAAAATGTATAACTGTAAATTTCATGATGGGATTCCTACTTCCAGTGAAGCTAGGTAAACACATGAGTAGAAGGGTGCGATCAGAAAAGCCTAGTCAGTCCAATATATCCTACATTGCATCTGTATTTTGCTTTATTGGACGTATAAAAAGCTCATAAATTGAATTCCAATATATTCAACACCAATAAACCTATTGAGAGAAAATCCCAGTTAAGTTTGTCCTCATATCTCAGCTTTGGGATGAGATAGGCTGAAAATAATCACACCTTTGTGTAAGTCAGGACTTGCCTAATCAACACCGTGAGTTTGAAAGAAATCTGAGACGGTCAAAAATTTAGTCTAAAAAACACAAAGGGGTACCCCTTAGTTTTTTTTTGGGTGAAATATGTGACCTCCTCAGCTCTTCTTCAAACCCACACCGTGTGTCAGAGAGGTCCTGACGAAGACAGTGGTGTGGTAATATTTGCCCTACCACATCCCAAAGCTGAGATATAGGGACATGTTTTGCTGCATAAAATGTATAACTGTAAATTTCTTGAAGGGATTCCTACTTCCAGTGAAGCTAGGTAAACACAAGAGTAGAGGGGTGCAATCAGAAAAGCCTAGTCAGTCCAATATATCCTACATTGCATCTGTATTTTGCTTTATTGGACGTATAAAAAGCTCATAAATTTAATGCCAATATATTCAACACCAATAAACCTATTGAGAGAAATGCCCAGTTAAGTTTGTCCTCATATCTCAGCTTTGGGATGAGATAGGCTGAAAATAATCACACCTTTGTGTAAGTCAGGACTTGCCTAATCAACACCGTGAGTTTGGAAGAAATCTGAGACGGTCAAAAATTTAGTCTAAAAAACACAAAGGGGTACCCCTTAGTTTTTTTTTTGGGTGAAATATGTGAACTCCTCAGCTCTTCTTCAAACCCACACCGTGTGTCAGAGAGGTCCTGACAAAGACAGTGGTGTGGTAATTGTTGCCCTAACACATCCCAAAGCTAAGATATAGGGACATGTTGTGCTGCATAAAATGTATAACTGTAAATTTCATGATGGGATTCCTACTTCCAGTGAAGCTAGGTAAACACATGAGTAGAAGGGTGCGATCAGAAAAGCCTAGTCAGTCCAATATATCCTACATTGCATCTGTATTTTGCTTTATTGGACGTATAAAAAGCTCATAAATTGAATTCCAATATATTCAACACCAATAAACCTATTGAGAGAAAATCCCAGTTAAGTTTGTCCTCATATCTCAGCTTTGGGATGAGATAGGCTGAAAATAATCACACCTTTGTGTAAGTCAGGACTTGCCTAATCAACACCGTGAGTTTGAAAGAAATCTGAGACGGTCAAAAATTTAGTCTAAAAAACACAAAGGGGTACCCCTTAGTTTTTTTTTGGGTGAAATATGTGACCTCCTCAGCTCTTCTTCAAACCCACACCGTGTGTCAGAGAGGTCCTGACGAAGACAGTGGTGTGGTAATATTTGCCCTACCACATCCCAAAGCTGAGATATAGGGACATGTTTTGCTGCATAAAATGTATAACTGTAAATTTCATGAAGGGATTCCTACTTCCAGTGAAGCTAGGTAAACACAAGAGTAGAGGGGTGCAATCAGAAAAGCCTAGTCAGTCCAATATATCCTACATTGCATCTGTATTTTGCTTTATTGGACGTATAAAAAGCTCATAAATTTAATGCCAATATATTCAACACCAATAAACCTATTGAGAGAAATGCCCAGTTAAGTTTGTCCTCATATCTCAGCTTTGGGATGAGATAGGCTGAAAATAATCACACCTTTGTGTAAGTCAGGACTTGCCTAATCAACACCGTGAGTTTGGAAGAAATCTGAGACGGTCAAAAATTTAGTCTAAAAAACACAAAGGGGTACCCCTTAGTTTTTTTTTTGGGTGAAATATGTGAACTCCTCAGCTCTTCTTCAAACCCACACCGTGTGTCAGAGAGGTCCTGACAAAGACAGTGGTGTGGTAATTGTTGCCCTAACACATCCCAAAGCTAAGATATAGGGACATGTTGTGCTGCATAAAATGTATAACTGTAAATTTCATGATGGGATTCCTACTTCCAGTGAAGCTAGGTAAACACATGAGTAGAAGGGTGCGATCAGAAAAGCCTAGTCAGTCCAATATATCCTACATTGCATCTGTATTTTGCTTTATTGGACGTATAAAAAGCTCATAAATTGAATTCCAATATATTCAACACCAATAAACCTATTGAGAGAAAATCCCAGTTAAGTTTGTCCTCATATCTCAGCTTTGGGATGAGATAGGCTGAAAATAATCACACCTTTGTGTAAGTCAGGACCTGCCTAATCAACATCGTGAGTTTGGAAGAAATCTGAGGCGGTCAAAAATTGAGTCTAAAAAAACACAAAGGGGTACCCCTTAGTGTTTTTTTGGGTGAAATATGTGACCTCCTCAGCTCTTCTTCAAACCCACACCGTGTGTCAGGGAGGTCCTGACAAAGACAGTGGTGTGGTAATTGTTGCCCTACCACATCCCAAAGCTAAGATATAGGGACATGTTGTGCTGCATAAAATGTATAACTGTAAATTTCATGATGGGATTCCTACTTCCAGTGAAGCTAGGTAAACACATGAGTAGAAGGGTGCGATCAGAAAAGCCTAGTCAGTCCAATATATCCTACATTGCATCTGTATTTTGCTTTATTGGACGTATAAAAAGCTCATAAATTGAATTCCAATATATTCAACACCAATAAACCTATTGAGAGAAAATCCCAGTTAAGTTTGTCCTCATATCTCAGCTTTGGGATGAGATAGGCTGAAAATAATCACACCTTTGTGTAAGTCAGGACTTGCCTAATCAACACCGTGAGTTTGAAAGAAATCTGAGACGGTCAAAAATTTAGTCTAAAAAACACAAAGGGGTACCCCTTAGTTTTTTTTTTGGGTGAAATATGTGACCTCCTCAGCTCTTCTTCAAACCCACACCGTGTGTCAGAGAGGTCCTGACGAAGACAGTGGTGTGGTAATATTTGCCCTACCACATCCCAAAGCTGAGATATAGGGACATGTTTTGCTGCATAAAATGTATAACTGTAAATTTCATGATGGGATTCCTACTTCCAGTGAAGCTAGGTAAACACAAGAGTAGAGGGGTGCAATCAGAAAAGCCTAGTCAGTCCAATATATCCTACATTGCATCTGTATTTTGCTTTATTGGACGTATAAAAAGCTCATAAATTTAATGCCAATATATTCAACACCAATAAACCTATTGAGAGAAATTCCCAGTTAAGTTTGTCCTCATATCTCAGCTTTGGGATGAGATAGGCTGAAAATAAACACACCTTTGTGTAAGTCAGGACTTGCCTAATCAACACCGTGAGTTTGAAAGAAATCTGAGACGGTCAAAAATTGAGTCTAAAAAACACAAAGGGGTACCCCTTAGTTTTTTTTTTGGGTGAAATATGTGAACTCCTCAGCTCTTCTTCAAACCCACACCGTGTGTCAGAGAGGTCCTGACGAAGACAGTGGTGTGGTAATTGTTGCCCTAACACATCCCAAAGCTAAGATATAGGGACATGTTGTGCTGCATAAAATGTATAACTGTAAATTTCATGATGGGATTCCTACTTCCAGTGAAGCTAGGTAAACACATGAGTAGAAGGGTGCGATCAGAAAAGCCTAGTCAGTCCAATATATCCTACATTGCATCTGTATTTTGCTTTATTGGACGTATAAAAAGCTCATAAATTGAATTCCAATATATTCAACACCAATAAACCTATTGAGAGAAAATCCCAGTTAAGTTTGTCCTCATATCTCAGCTTTGGGATGAGATAGGCTGAAAATAATCACACCTTTGTGTAAGTCAGGACCTGCCTAATCAACACCGTGAGTTTGGAAGAAATCTGAGACGGTCAAAAATTGAGTCTAAAAAACACAAAGGGGTACCCCTTAGTTTTTTTTTTGGGTGAAATATGTGACCTCCTCAGCTCTTCTTCAAACCCACACCGTGTGTCAGAGAGGTCCTGACGAAGACAGTGGTGTGGTAATATTTGCCCTACCACATCCCAAAGCTGAGATATAGGGACATGTTTTGCTGCATAAAATGTATAACTGTAAATTTCATGATGGGATTCCTACTTCCAGTGAAGCTAGGTAAACACAAGAGTAGAGGGGTGCAATCAGAAAAGCCTAGTCAGTCCAATATATCCTACATTGCATCTGTATTTTGCTTTATTGGACGTATAAAAAGCTCATAAATTTAATGCCAATATATTCAACACCAATAAACCTATTGAGAGAAATTCCCAGTTAAGTTTGTCCTCATATCTCAGCTTTGGGATGAGATAGGCTGAAAATAAACACACCTTTGTGTAAGTCAGGACTTGCCTAATCAACACCGTGAGTTTGAAAGAAATCTGAGACGGTCAAAAATTGAGTCTAAAAAACACAAAGGGGTACCCCTTAGTTTTTTTTTTGGGTGAAATATGTGAACTCCTCAGCTCTTCTTCAAACCCACACCGTGTGTCAGAGAGGTCCTGACGAAGACAGTGGTGTGGTAATTGTTGCCCTAACACATCCCAAAGCTAAGATATAGGGACATGTTGTGCTGCATAAAATGTATAACTGTAAATTTCATGATGGGATTCCTACTTCCAGTGAAGCTAGGTAAACACATGAGTAGAAGGGTGCGATCAGAAAAGCCTAGTCAGTCCAATATATCCTACATTGCATCTGTATTTTGCTTTATTGGACGTATAAAAAGCTCATAAATTGAATTCCAATATATTCAACACCAATAAACCTATTGAGAGAAAATCCCAGTTAAGTTTGTCCTCATATCTCAGCTTTGGGATGAGATAGGCTGAAAATAATCACACCTTTGTGTAAGTCAGGACCTGCCTAATCAACACCGTGAGTTTGAAAGAAATCTGAGACGGTCAAAAATTGAGTCTAAAAAACACAAAGGGGTACCCCTTAGTTTTTTTTTTGGGTGAAATATGTGAACTCCTCAGCTCTTCTTCAAACCCACACCGTGTGTCAGAGAGGTCCTGACGAAGACAGTGGTGTGGTAATTGTTGCCCTAACACATCCCAAAGCTAAGATATAGGGACATGTTGTGCTGCATAAAATGTATAACTGTAAATTTCATGATGGGATTCCTACTTCCAGTGAAGCTAGGTAAACACATGAGTAGAAGGGTGCGATCAGAAAAGCCTAGTCAGTCCAATATATCCTACATTGCATCTGTATTTTGCTTTATTGGACGTATAAAAAGCTCATAAATTGAATTCCAATATATTCAACACCAATAAACCTATTGAGAGAAAATCCCAGTTAAGTTTGTCCTCATATCTCAGCTTTGGGATGAGATAGGCTGAAAATAATCACACCTTTGTGTAAGTCAGGACCTGCCTAATCAACACCGTGAGTTTGGAAGAAATCTGAGACGGTCAAAAATTGAGTCTAAAAAACACAAAGGGGTACCCCTTAGTTTTTTTTTTGGGTGAAATATGTGACCTCCTCAGCTCTTCTTCAAACCCACACCGTGTGTCAGAGAGGTCCTGACGAAGACAGTGGTGTGGTAATATTTGCCCTACCACATCCCAAAGCTGAGATATAGGGACATGTTTTGCTGCATAAAATGTATAACTGTAAATTTCATGATGGGATTCCTACTTCCAGTGAAGCTAGGTAAACACAAGAGTAGAGGGGTGCAATCAGAAAAGCCTAGTCAGTCCAATATATCCTACATTGCATCTGTATTTTGCTTTATTGGACGTATAAAAAGCTCATAAATTTAATGCCAATATATTCAACACCAATAAACCTATTGAGAGAAATTCCCAGTTAAGTTTGTCCTCATATCTCAGCTTTGGGATGAGATAGGCTGAAAATAAACACACCTTTGTGTAAGTCAGGACTTGCCTAATCAACACCGTGAGTTTGAAAGAAATCTGAGACGGTCAAAAATTGAGTCTAAAAAACACAAAGGGGTACCCCTTAGTTTTTTTTTTGGGTGAAATATGTGAACTCCTCAGCTCTTCTTCAAACCCACACCGTGTGTCAGAGAGGTCCTGACGAAGACAGTGGTGTGGTAATTGTTGCCCTAACACATCCCAAAGCTAAGATATAGGGACATGTTGTGCTGCATAAAATGTATAACTGTAAATTTCATGATGGGATTCCTACTTCCAGTGAAGCTAGGTAAACACATGAGTAGAAGGGTGCGATCAGAAAAGCCTAGTCAGTCCAATATATCCTACATTGCATCTGTATTTTGCTTTATTGGACGTATAAAAAGCTCATAAATTGAATTCCAATATATTCAACACCAATAAACCTATTGAGAGAAAATCCCAGTTAAGTTTGTCCTCATATCTCAGCTTTGGGATGAGATAGGCTGAAAATAATCACACCTTTGTGTAAGTCAGGACCTGCCTAATCAACACCGTGAGTTTGAAAGAAATCTGAGACGGTCAAAAATTGAGTCTAAAAAACACAAAGGGGTACCCCTTAGTTTTTTTTTTGGGTGAAATATGTGACCTCCTCAGCTCTTCTTCAAACCCACACCGTGTGTCAGAGAGGTCCTGACGAAGACAGTGGTGTGGTAATATTTGCCCTACCACATCCCAAAGCTGAGATATAGGGACATGTTTTGCTGCATAAAATGTATAACTGTAAATTTCATGATGGGATTCCTACTTCCAGTGAAGCTAGGTAAACACAAGAGTAGAGGGGTGCAATCAGAAAAGCCTAGTCAGTCCAATATATCCTACATTGCATCTGTATTTTGCTTTATTGGACGTATAAAAAGCTCATAAATTTAATTCCAATATATTCAACACCAATAAACCTATTGAGAGAAAATCCCAGTTAAGTTTGTCCTCATATCTCAGCTTTGGGATGAGATAGGCTGAAAATAATCACACCTTTGTGTAAGTCAGGACTTGCCTAATCAACACCGTGAGTTTGAAAGAAATCTGAGACGGTCAAAAATTTAGTCTAAAAAACACAAAGGGGTACCCCTTAGTTTTTTTTTGGGTGAAATATGTGACCTCCTCAGCTCTTCTTCAAACCCACACCGTGTGTCAGAGAGGTCCTGACGAAGACAGTGGTGTGGTAATATTTGCCCTACCACATCCCAAAGCTGAGATATAGGGACATGTTTCTGCTGCATAAAATGTATAACTGTAAATTTCATGATGGGATTCCTACTTCCAGTGAAGCTAGGTAAACACAAGAGTAGAGGGGTGCAATCAGAAAAGCCTAGTCAGTCCAATATATCCTACATTGCATCTGTATTTTGCTTTATTGGACGTATAAAAAGCTCATAAATTTAATGCCAATATATTCAACACCAATAAACCTATTGAGAGAAATTCCCAGTTAAGTTTGTCCTCATATCTCAGCTTTGGGATGAGATAGGCTGAAAATAAACACACCTTTGTGTAAGTCAGGACTTGCCTAATCAACACCGTGAGTTTGAAAGAAATCTGAGACGGTCAAAAATTGAGTCTAAAAAACACAAAGGGGTACCCCTTAGTTTTTTTTTTGGGTGAAATATGTGAACTCCTCAGCTCTTCTTCAAACCCACACCGTGTGTCAGAGAGGTCCTGACGAAGACAGTGGTGTGGTAATTGTTGCCCTAACACATCCCAAAGCTAAGATATAGGGACATGTTGTGCTGCATAAAATGTATAACTGTAAATTTCATGATGGGATTCCTACTTCCAGTGAAGCTAGGTAAACACATGAGTAGAAGGGTGCGATCAGAAAAGCCTAGTCAGTCCAATATATCCTACATTGCATCTGTATTTTGCTTTATTGGACGTATAAAAAGCTCATAAATTGAATTCCAATATATTCAACACCAATAAACCTATTGAGAGAAAATCCCAGTTAAGTTTGTCCTCATATCTCAGCTTTGGGATGAGATAGGCTGAAAATAATCACACCTTTGTGTAAGTCAGGACCTGCCTAATCAACACCGTGAGTTTGAAAGAAATCTGAGACGGTCAAAAATTGAGTCTAAAAAACACAAAGGGGTACCCCTTAGTTTTTTTTTTGGGTGAAATATGTGAACTCCTCAGCTCTTCTTCAAACCCACACCGTGTGTCAGAGAGGTCCTGACGAAGACAGTGGTGTGGTAATTGTTGCCCTAACACATCCCAAAGCTAAGATATAGGGACATGTTGTGCTGCATAAAATGTATAACTGTAAATTTCATGATGGGATTCCTACTTCCAGTGAAGCTAGGTAAACACATGAGTAGAAGGGTGCGATCAGAAAAGCCTAGTCAGTCCAATATATCCTACATTGCATCTGTATTTTGCTTTATTGGACGTATAAAAAGCTCATAAATTGAATTCCAATATATTCAACACCAATAAACCTATTGAGAGAAAATCCCAGTTAAGTTTGTCCTCATATCTCAGCTTTGGGATGAGATAGGCTGAAAATAATCACACCTTTGTGTAAGTCAGGACCTGCCTAATCAACACCGTGAGTTTGGAAGAAATCTGAGACGGTCAAAAATTGAGTCTAAAAAACACAAAGGGGTACCCCTTAGTTTTTTTTTTGGGTGAAATATGTGACCTCCTCAGCTCTTCTTCAAACCCACACCGTGTGTCAGAGAGGTCCTGACGAAGACAGTGGTGTGGTAATATTTGCCCTACCACATCCCAAAGCTGAGATATAGGGACATGTTTTGCTGCATAAAATGTATAACTGTAAATTTCATGATGGGATTCCTACTTCCAGTGAAGCTAGGTAAACACAAGAGTAGAGGGGTGCAATCAGAAAAGCCTAGTCAGTCCAATATATCCTACATTGCATCTGTATTTTGCTTTATTGGACGTATAAAAAGCTCATAAATTTAATGCCAATATATTCAACACCAATAAACCTATTGAGAGAAATTCCCAGTTAAGTTTGTCCTCATATCTCAGCTTTGGGATGAGATAGGCTGAAAATAAACACACCTTTGTGTAAGTCAGGACTTGCCTAATCAACACCGTGAGTTTGAAAGAAATCTGAGACGGTCAAAAATTGAGTCTAAAAAACACAAAGGGGTACCCCTTAGTTTTTTTTTTGGGTGAAATATGTGAACTCCTCAGCTCTTCTTCAAACCCACACCGTGTGTCAGAGAGGTCCTGACGAAGACAGTGGTGTGGTAATTGTTGCCCTAACACATCCCAAAGCTAAGATATAGGGACATGTTGTGCTGCATAAAATGTATAACTGTAAATTTCATGATGGGATTCCTACTTCCAGTGAAGCTAGGTAAACACATGAGTAGAAGGGTGCGATCAGAAAAGCCTAGTCAGTCCAATATATCCTACATTGCATCTGTATTTTGCTTTATTGGACGTATAAAAAGCTCATAAATTGAATTCCAATATATTCAACACCAATAAACCTATTGAGAGAAAATCCCAGTTAAGTTTGTCCTCATATCTCAGCTTTGGGATGAGATAGGCTGAAAATAATCACACCTTTGTGTAAGTCAGGACCTGCCTAATCAACACCGTGAGTTTGAAAGAAATCTGAGACGGTCAAAAATTGAGTCTAAAAAACACAAAGGGGTACCCCTTAGTTTTTTTTTTGGGTGAAATATGTGACCTCCTCAGCTCTTCTTCAAACCCACACCGTGTGTCAGAGAGGTCCTGACGAAGACAGTGGTGTGGTAATATTTGCCCTACCACATCCCAAAGCTGAGATATAGGGACATGTTTTGCTGCATAAAATGTATAACTGTAAATTTCATGATGGGATTCCTACTTCCAGTGAAGCTAGGTAAACACAAGAGTAGAGGGGTGCAATCAGAAAAGCCTAGTCAGTCCAATATATCCTACATTGCATCTGTATTTTGCTTTATTGGACGTATAAAAAGCTCATAAATTTAATTCCAATATATTCAACACCAATAAACCTATTGAGAGAAAATCCCAGTTAAGTTTGTCCTCATATCTCAGCTTTGGGATGAGATAGGCTGAAAATAATCACACCTTTGTGTAAGTCAGGACTTGCCTAATCAACACCGTGAGTTTGAAAGAAATCTGAGACGGTCAAAAATTTAGTCTAAAAAACACAAAGGGGTACCCCTTAGTTTTTTTTTGGGTGAAATATGTGACCTCCTCAGCTCTTCTTCAAACCCACACCGTGTGTCAGAGAGGTCCTGACGAAGACAGTGGTGTGGTAATATTTGCCCTACCACATCCCAAAGCTGAGATATAGGGACATGTTTCTGCTGCATAAAATGTATAACTGTAAATTTCATGATGGGATTCCTACTTCCAGTGAAGCTAGGTAAACACAAGAGTAGAGGGGTGCAATCAGAAAAGCCTAGTCAGTCCAATATATCCTACATTGCATCTGTATTTTGCTTTATTGGACGTATAAAAAGCTCATAAATTTAATGCCAATATATTCAACACCAATAAACCTATTGAGAGAAATTCCCAGTTAAGTTTGTCCTCATATCTCAGCTTTGGGATGAGATAGGCTGAAAATAAACACACCTTTGTGTAAGTCAGGACTTGCCTAATCAACACCGTGAGTTTGAAAGAAATCTGAGACGGTCAAAAATTGAGTCTAAAAAACACAAAGGGGTACCCCTTAGTTTTTTTTTTGGGTGAAATATGTGAACTCCTCAGCTCTTCTTCAAACCCACACCGTGTGTCAGAGAGGTCCTGACGAAGACAGTGGTGTGGTAATTGTTGCCCTAACACATCCCAAAGCTAAGATATAGGGACATGTTGTGCTGCATAAAATGTATAACTGTAAATTTCATGATGGGATTCCTACTTCCAGTGAAGCTAGGTAAACACATGAGTAGAAGGGTGCGATCAGAAAAGCCTAGTCAGTCCAATATATCCTACATTGCATCTGTATTTTGCTTTATTGGACGTATAAAAAGCTCATAAATTGAATTCCAATATATTCAACACCAATAAACCTATTGAGAGAAAATCCCAGTTAAGTTTGTCCTCATATCTCAGCTTTGGGATGAGATAGGCTGAAAATAATCACACCTTTGTGTAAGTCAGGACCTGCCTAATCAACACCGTGAGTTTGGAAGAAATCTGAGACGGTCAAAAATTGAGTCTAAAAAACACAAAGGGGTACCCCTTAGTTTTTTTTTTGGGTGAAATATGTGACCTCCTCAGCTCTTCTTCAAACCCACACCGTGTGTCAGAGAGGTCCTGACGAAGACAGTGGTGTGGTAATATTTGCCCTACCACATCCCAAAGCTGAGATATAGGGACATGTTTTGCTGCATAAAATGTATAACTGTAAATTTCATGATGGGATTCCTACTTCCAGTGAAGCTAGGTAAACACAAGAGTAGAGGGGTGCAATCAGAAAAGCCTAGTCAGTCCAATATATCCTACATTGCATCTGTATTTTGCTTTATTGGACGTATAAAAAGCTCATAAATTGAATTCCAATATATTCAACACCAATAAACCTATTGAGAGAAAATCCCAGTTAAGTTTGTCCTCATATCTCAGCTTTGGGATGAGATAGGCTGAAAATAATCACACCTTTGTGTAAGTCGGGACCTGCCTAATCAACACCGTGAGTTTGGAAGAAATCTGAGACAGTCAAAAATTTAGTCTAAAAAAACACAAAGGGGTACCCCTTAGTGTTTTTTGGGTGAAATATGTGACCTCCTCAGATCTTCTTCAAACCCACACCGTGTGTCAGAGAGGTCCTGACAAAGACAGTGGTGTGGTAATTGTTGCCCTACCACATCCCAAAGCTAAGATATAGGGACATGTTGTGCTGCATAAAATGTATAACTGTAAATTTCATGATGGGATTCCTACTTCCAGTGAAGCTAGGTAAACACATGAGTAGAAGGGTGCGATCAGAAAAGCCTAGTCAGTCCAATATATCCTACATTGCATCTGTATTTTGCTTTATTGGACGTATAAAAAGCTCATAAATTGAATTCCAATATATTCAACACCAATAAACCTATTGAGAAAAATTCCCACTTAAGTTTGTCTTCATATCTCAGCTTTGGGATGAGATAGGCTGAAAATAATCACACCTTTGTGTAAGTCAGGACCTGCCTAATCAACACCGTGAGTTTGGAAGAAATCTGAGACGGTCAAAAATTTAGTCTAAAAAAACACAAAGGGGTACCCCTTAGTGTTTTTTGGGTGAAATATGTGACCTCCTCAGATCTTCTTCAAACCCACACCGTGTGTCAGAGAGGTCCTGACAAAGACAGTGGTGTGGTAATTGTTGCCCTACCACATCCCAAAGCTAAGATATAGGGACATGTTGTGCTGCATAAAATGTATAACTGTAAATTTCATGATGGGATTCCTACTTCCAGTGAAGCTAGGTAAACACATGAGTAGAAGGGTGCGATCAGAAAAGCCTAGTCAGTCCAATATATCCTACATTGCATCTGTATTTTGCTTTATTGGACGTATAAAAAGCTCATAAATTGAATTCCAATATATTCAACACCAATAAACCTATTGAGAGAAATTCCCAGTTAAGTTTGTCTTCATATCTCAGCTTTGGGATGAGATAGGCTGAAAATAATCACACCTTTGTGTAAGTCAGGACCTGCCTAATCAACACCGTGAGTTTGGAAGAAATCTGAGACGGTCAAAAATTTAGTCTAAAAAAACACAAAGGGGTACCCCTTAGTGTTTTTTGGGTGAAATATGTGACCTCCTCAGATCTTCTTCAAACCCACACCGTGTGTCAGAGAGGTCTTGACAAAGACAGTGGTGTGGTAATTGTTGCCCTACCACATCCCAAAGCTAAGATATAGGGACATGTTTTGCTGCATAAAATGTATAACTGTAAATTTCTTGATGGGATTCCTACTTCCAGTGAAGCTAGGTAAACACATGAGTAGAAGGGTGCGATCAGAAAAGCCTAGTCAGTCCAATATATCCTACATTGCATCTGTATTTTGCTTTATTGGACGTATAAAAAGCTCATAAATTGAATTCCAATATATTCAACACCAATAAACCTATTGAGAGAAAATCCCAGTTAAGTTTGTCCTCATATCTCAGCTTTGGGATGAGATAGGCTGAAAATAATCACACCTTTGTGTAAGTCAGGACCTGCCTAATCAACATCGTGAGTTTGGAAGAAATCTGAGATGGTCAAAAATTGAGTCTAAAAAAACACAAAGGGGTACCCCTTAGTGTTTTTTTGGGTGAAATATGTGACCTCCTCAGCTCTTCTTCAAACCCACACCGTGTGTCAGGGAGGTCCTGACAAAGACAGTGGTGTGGTAATTGTTGCCCTACCACATCCCAAAGCTGAGATATAGGGACATGTTTTGCTGCATAAAATGTATAACTGTAAATTTCATGATGGGATTCCTACTTCCAGTGAAGCTAGGTAAACACAAGAGTAGAAGGGTGCGATCAGAAAAGCCTAGTCAGTCCAATATATCCTACATTGCATCTGTATTTTGCTTTATTGGACGTATAAAAAGCTCATAAATTGAATTCCAATATATTCAACACCAATAAACCTATTGAGAAAATCCCAGTTAAGTTTGTCCTCATATCTCAGCTTTGGGATGAGATAGGCTGAAAATAATCACACCTTTGTGTAAGTCAGGACTTGCCTAATCAACACCGTGAGTTTGAAAGAAATCTGAGACGGTCAAAAATTTAGTCTAAAAAACACAAAGGGGTACCCCTTAGTTTTTTTTTGGGGTGAAATATGTGAACTCCTCAGCTCTTCTTCAAACCCACACCGTGTGTCAGAGAGGTCCTGACGAAGACAGTGGTGTGGTAATTGTTGCCCTAACACATCCCAAAGCTAAGATATAGGGACATGTTGTGCTGCATAAAATGTATAACTGTAAATTTCATGATGGGATTCCTACTTCCAGTGAAGCTAGGTAAACACATGAGTAGAAGGGTGCGATCAGAAAAGCCTAGTCAGTCCAATATATCCTACATTGCATCTGTATTTTGCTTTATTGGACGTATAAAAAGCTCATAAATTGAATTCCAATATATTCAACACCAATAAACCTATTGAGAGAAAATCCCAGTTAAGTTTGTCCTCATATCTCAGCTTTGGGATGAGATAGGCTGAAAATAATCACACCTTTGTGTAAGTCAGGACTTGCCTAATCAACACCGTGAGTTTGAAAGAAATCTGAGACGGTCAAAAATTTAGTCTAAAAAACACAAAGGGGTACCCCTTAGTTTTTTTTTTGGGTGAAATATGTGACCTCCTCAGCTCTTCTTCAAACCCACACCGTGTGTCAGAGAGGTCCTGACGAAGACAGTGGTGTGGTAATATTTGCCCTACCACATCCCAAAGCTGAGATATAGGGACATGTTTTGCTGCATAAAATGTATAACTGTAAATTTCATGATGGGATTCCTACTTCCAGTGAAGCTAGGTAAACACAAGAGTAGAAGGGTGCGATCAGAAAAGCCTAGTCAGTCCAATATATCCTACATTGCATCTGTATTTTGCTTTATTGGACGTATAAAAAGCTCATAAATTGAATTCCAATATATTCAACACCAATAAACCTATTGAGAGAAAATCCCAGTTAAGTTTGTCCTCATATCTCAGCTTTGGGATGAGATAGGCTGAAAATAATCACACCTTTGTGTAAGTCAGGACTTGCCTAATCAACACCGTGATTTTGAAAGAAATCTGAGACGGTCAAAAATTTAGTCTAAAAAACACAAAGGGGTACCCTTTAGTTTTTTTTTGGGGTGAAATATGTGAACTCCTCAGCTCTTCTTCAAACCCACACCGTGTGTCAGAGAGGTCCTGACGAAGACAGTGGTGTGGTAATTGTTGCCCTAACACATCCCAAAGCTAAGATATAGGGACATGTTGTGCTGCATAAAATGTATAACTGTAAATTTCATGATGGGATTCCTACTTCCAGTGAAGCTAGGTAAACACATGAGTAGAAGGGTGCGATCAGAAAAGCCTAGTCAGTCCAATATATCCTACATTGCATCTGTATTTTGCTTTATTGGACGTATAAAAAGCTCATAAATTGAATTCCAATATATTCAACACCAATAAACCTATTGAGAGAAAATCCCAGTTAAGTTTGTCCTCATATCTCAGCTTTGGGATGAGATAGGCTGAAAATAATCACACCTTTGTGTAAGTCAGGACTTGCCTAATCAACACCGTGAGTTTGAAAGAAATCTGAGACGGTCAAAAATTTAGTCTAAAAAACACAAAGGGGTACCCCTTAGTTTTTTTTTTGGGTGAAATATGTGACCTCCTCAGCTCTTCTTCAAACCCACACCGTGTGTCAGAGAGGTCCTGACGAAGACAGTGGTGTGGTAATATTTGCCCTACCACATCCCAAAGCTGAGATATAGGGACATGTTTTGCTGCATAAAATGTATAACTGTAAATTTCATGATGGGATTCCTACTTCCAGTGAAGCTAGGTAAACACAAGAGTAGAGGGGTGCAATCAGAAAAGCCTAGTCAGTCCAATATATCCTACATTGCATCTGTATTTTGCTTTATTGGACGTATAAAAAGCTCATAAATTTAATGCCAATATATTCAACACCAATAAACCTATTGAGAGAAATTCCCAGTTAAGTTTGTCCTCATATCTCAGCTTTGGGATGAGATAGGCTGAAAATAATCACACCTTTGTGTAAGTCAGGACTTGCCTAATCAACACCGTGAGTTTGGAAGAAATCTGAGACGGTCAAAAATTGAGTCTAAAAAAACACAAAGGGGTACCCCTTAGTGTTTTTTTGGGTGAAATATGTGACCTCCTCAGCTCTTCTTCAAACCCACACCGTGTGTCAGGGAGGTCCTGACAAAGACAGTGGTGTGGTAATTGTTGCCCTACCACATCCCAAAGCTAAGATATAGGGACATGTTGTGCTGCATAAAATGTATAACTGTAAATTTCATGATGGGATTCCTACTTCCAGTGAAGCTAGGTAAACACATGAGTAGAAGGGTGCGATCAGAAAAGCCTAGTCAGTACAATATATCCTACATTGCATCTGTATTTTGCTTTATTGGACGTATAAAAAGCTCATAAATTGAATTCCAATATATTCAACACCAATAAACCTATTGAGAGAAATTCCCAGTTAAGTTTGTCTTCATATCTCAGCTTTGGGATGAGATAGGCTGAAAATAATCACACCTTTGTGTAAGTCAGGACCTGCCTAATCAACACCGTGAGTTTGGAAGAAATCTGAGACGGTCAAAAATTTAGTCTAAAAAAACACAAAGGGGTACCCCTTAGTGTTTTTTGGGTGAAATATGTGACCTCCTCAGATCTTCTTCAAACCCACACCGTGTGTCAGAGAGGTCCTGACAAAGACAGTGGTGTGGTAATTGTTGCCCTACCACATCCCAAAGCTAAGATATAGGGACATGTTGTGCTGCATAAAATGTATAACTGTAAATTTCATGATGGGATTCCTACTTCCAGTGAAGCTAGGTAAACACATGAGTAGAAGGGTGCGATCAGAAAAGCCTAGTCAGTACAATATATCCTACATTGCATCTGTATTTTGCTTTATTGGACGTATAAAAAGCTCATAAATTGAATTCCAATATATTCAACACCAATAAACCTATTGAGAGAAATTCCCAGTTAAGTTTGTCTTCATATCTCAGCTTTGGGATGAGATAGGCTGAAAATAATCACACCTTTGTGTAAGTCAGGACCTGCCTAATCAACACCGTGAGTTTGGAAGAAATCTGAGACGGTCAAAAATTTAGTCTAAAAAACACAAAGGGGTACCCTTTAGTTTTTTTTTGGGGTGAAATATGTGAACTCCTCAGCTCTTCTTCAAACCCACACCGTGTGTCAGGGAGGTCCTGACAAAGACAGTGGTGTGGTAATTGTTGCCCTACCACATCCCAAAGCTAAGATATAGGGACATGTTGTGCTGCATAAAATGTATAACTGTAAATTTCATGATGGGATTCCTACTTCCAGTGAAGCTAGGTAAACACATGAGTAGAAGGGTGCGATCAGAAAAGCCTAGTCAGTCCAATATATCCTACATTGCATCTGTATTTTGCTTTATTGGACGTATAAAAAGCTCATAAATTGAATTCCAATATATTCAACACCAATAAACCTATTGAGAGAAATTCCCAGTTAAGTTTGTCTTCATATCTCAGCTTTGGGATGAGATAGGCTGAAAATAATCACACCTTTGTGTAAGTCAGGACCTGCCTAATCAACACCGTGAGTTTGGAAGAAATCTGAGACGGTCAAAAATTTAGTCTAAAAAAACACAAAGGGGTACCCCTTAGTGTTTTTTGGGTGAAATATGTGACCTCCTCAGCTCTTCTTCAAACCCACACCGTGTGTCAGGGAGGTCCTGACAAAGACAGTGGTGTGGTAATTGTTGCCCTACCACATCCCAAAGCTAAGATATAGGGACATGTTGTGCTGCATAAAATGTATAACTGTAAATTTCATGATGGGATTCCTACTTCCAGTGAAGCTAGGTAAACACATGAGTAGAAGGGTGCGATCAGAAAAGCCTAGTCAGTCCAATATATCCTACATTGCATCTGTATTTTGCTTTATTGGACGTATAAAAAGCTCATAAATTGAATTCCAATATATTCAACACCAATAAACCTATTGAGAGAAATTCCCAGTTAAGTTTGTCTTCATATCTCAGCTTTGGGATGAGATAGGCTGAAAATAATCACACCTTTGTGTAAGTCAGGACCTGCCTAATCAACACCGTGAGTTTGGAAGAAATCTGAGACGGTCAAAAATTTAGTCTAAAAAAACACAAAGGGGTACCCCTTAGTGTTTTTTGGGTGAAATATGTGACCTCCTCAGATCTTCTTCAAACCCACACCGTGTGTCAGAGAGGTCCTGACAAAGACAGTGGTGTGGTAATTGTTGCCCTACCACATCCCAAAGCTAAGATATAGGGACATGTTGTGCTGCATAAAATGTATAACTGTAAATTTCTTGATGGGATTCCTACTTCCAGTGAAGCTAGGTAAACACATGAGTAGAAGGGTGCGATCAGAAAAGCCTAGTCAGTACAATATATCCTACATTGCATCTGTATTTTGCTTTATTGGACGTATAAAAAGCTCATAAATTGAATTCCAATATATTCAACACCAATAAACCTATTGAGAGAAAATCCCAGTTAAGTTTGTCCTCATATCTCAGCTTTGGGATGAGATAGGCTGAAAATAATCACACCTTTGTGTAAGTCAGGACCTGCCTAATCAACATCGTGAGTTTGGAAGAAATCTGAGATGGTCAAAAATTGAGTCTAAAAAAACACAAAGGGGTACCCCTTAGTGTTTTTTTGGGTGAAATATGTGACCTCCTCAGCTCTTCTTCAAACCCACACCGTGTGTCAGGGAGGTCCTGACAAAGACAGTGGTGTGGTAATTGTTGCCCTACCACATCCCAAAGCTGAGATATAGGGACATGTTTTGCTGCATAAAATGTATAACTGTAAATTTCATGATGGGATTCCTACTTCCAGTGAAGCTAGGTAAACACAAGAGTAGAAGGGTGCGATCAGAAAAGCCTAGTCAGTCCAATATATCCTACATTGCATCTGTATTTTGCTTTATTGGACGTATAAAAAGCTCATAAATTGAATTCCAATATATTCAACACCAATAAACCTATTGAGAGAAAATCCCAGTTAAGTTTGTCCTCATATCTCAGCTTTGGGATGAGATAGGCTGAAAATAATCACACCTTTGTGTAAGTCAGGACTTGCCTAATCAACACCGTGAGTTTGAAAGAAATCTGAGACGGTCAAAAATTTAGTCTAAAAAACACAAAGGGGTACCCCTTAGTTTTTTTTTGGGGTGAAATATGTGAACTCCTCAGCTCTTCTTCAAACCCACACCGTGTGTCAGAGAGGTCCTGACGAAGACAGTGGTGTGGTAATTGTTGCCCTAACACATCCCAAAGCTAAGATATAGGGACATGTTGTGCTGCATAAAATGTATAACTGTAAATTTCATGATGGGATTCCTACTTCCAGTGAAGCTAGGTAAACACATGAGTAGAAGGGTGCGATCAGAAAAGCCTAGTCAGTCCAATATATCCTACATTGCATCTGTATTTTGCTTTATTGGACGTATAAAAAGCTCATAAATTGAATTCCAATATATTCAACACCAATAAACCTATTGAGAGAAAATCCCAGTTAAGTTTGTCCTCATATCTCAGCTTTGGGATGAGATAGGCTGAAAATAATCACACCTTTGTGTAAGTCAGGACTTGCCTAATCAACACCGTGAGTTTGAAAGAAATCTGAGACGGTCAAAAATGTAGTCTAAAAAACACAAAGGGGTACCCCTTAGTTTTTTTTTTGGGTGAAATATGTGACCTCCTCAGCTCTTCTTCAAACCCACACCGTGTGTCAGAGAGGTCCTGACGAAGACAGTGGTGTGGTAATATTTGCCCTACCACATCCCAAAGCTGAGATATAGGGACATGTTTTGCTGCATAAAATGTATAACTGTAAATTTCATGATGGGATTCCTACTTCCAGTGAAGCTAGGTAAACACAAGAGTAGAAGGGTGCGATCAGAAAAGCCTAGTCAGTCCAATATATCCTACATTGCATCTGTATTTTGCTTTATTGGACGTATAAAAAGCTCATAAATTGAATTCCAATATATTCAACACCAATAAACCTATTGAGAGAAAATCCCAGTTAAGTTTGTCCTCATATCTCAGCTTTGGGATGAGATAGGCTGAAAATAATCACACCTTTGTGTAAGTCAGGACTTGCCTAATCAACACCGTGAGTTTGAAAGAAATCTGAGACGGTCAAAAATTTAGTCTAAAAAACACAAAGGGGTACCCCTTAGTTTTTTTTTTGGGTGAAATATGTGACCTCCTCAGCTCTTCTTCAAACCCACACCGTGTGTCAGAGAGGTCCTGACGAAGACAGTGGTGTGGTAATATTTGCCCTACCACATCCCAAAGCTGAGATATAGGGACATGTTTTGCTGCATAAAATGTATAACTGTAAATTTCATGATGGGATTCCTACTTCCAGTGAAGCTAGGTAAACACAAGAGTAGAGGGGTGCAATCAGAAAAGCCTAGTCAGTCCAATATATCCTACATTGCATCTGTATTTTGCTTTATTGGACGTATAAAAAGCTCATAAATTTAATGCCAATATATTCAACACCAATAAACCTATTGAGAGAAATTCCCAGTTAAGTTTGTCCTCATATCTCAGCTTTGGGATGAGATAGGCTGAAAATAATCACACCTTTGTGTAAGTCAGGACTTGCCTAATCAACACCGTGAGTTTGGAAGAAATCTGAGACGGTCAAAAATTGAGTCTAAAAAAACACAAAGGGGTACCCCTTAGTGTTTTTTTGGGTGAAATATGTGACCTCCTCAGCTCTTCTTCAAACCCACACCGTGTGTCAGGGAGGTCCTGACAAAGACAGTGGTGTGGTAATTGTTGCCCTACCACATCCCAAAGCTAAGATATAGGGACATGTTGTGCTGCATAAAATGTATAACTGTAAATTTCATGATGGGATTCCTACTTCCAGTGAAGCTAGGTAAACACATGAGTAGAAGGGTGCGATCAGAAAAGCCTAGTCAGTCCAATATATCCTACATTGCATCTGTATTTTGCTTTATTGGACGTATAAAAAGCTCATAAATTGAATTCCAATATATTCCACACCAATAAACCTATTGAGAGAAATTCCCAGTTAAGTTTGTCTTCATATCTCAGCTTTGGGATGAGATAGGCTGAAAATAATCACACCTTTGTGTAAGTCAGGACCTGCCTAATCAACACCGTGAGTTTGGAAGAAATCTGAGACGGTCAAAATTTTAGTCTAAAAAAACACAAAGGGGTACCCCTTAGTGTTTTTTGGGTGAAATATGTGAACTCCTCAGCTCTTCTTCAAACCCACACCGTGTGTCAGAGAGGTCCTGACGAAGACAGTGGTGTGGTAATTGTTGCCCTAACACATCCCAAAGCTAAGATATAGGGACATGTTGTGCTGCATAAAATGTATAACTGTAAATTTCATGATGGGATTCCTACTTCCAGTGAAGCTAGGTAAACACATGAGTAGAAGGGTGCGATCAGAAAAGCCTAGTCAGTCCAATATATCCTACATTGCATCTGTATTTTGCTTTATTGGACGTATAAAAAGCTCATAAATTGAATTCCAATATATTCAACACCAATAAACCTATTGAGAGAAAATCCCAGTTAAGTTTGTCCTCATATCTCAGCTTTGGGATGAGATAGGCTGAAAATAATCACACCTTTGTGTAAGTCAGGACTTGCCTAATCAACACCGTGAGTTTGAAAGAAATCTGAGACGGTCAAAAATTTAGTCTAAAAAACACAAAGGGGTACCCCTTAGTTTTTTTTTTGGGTGAAATATGTGACCTCCTCAGCTCTTCTTCAAACCCACACCGTGTGTCAGAGAGGTCCTGACGAAGACAGTGGTGTGGTAATATTTGCCCTACCACATCCCAAAGCTGAGATATAGGGACATGTTTTGCTGCATAAAATGTATAACTGTAAATTTCATGATGGGATTCCTACTTCCAGTGAAGCTAGGTAAACACAAGAGTAGAGGGGTGCAATCAGAAAAGCCTAGTCAGTCCAATATATCCTACATTGCATCTGTATTTTGCTTTATTGGACGTATAAAAAGCTCATAAATTTAATGCCAATATATTCAACACCAATAAACCTATTGAGAGAAATTCCCAGTTAAGTTTGTCCTCATATCTCAGCTTTGGGATGAGATAGGCTGAAAATAATCACACCTTTGTGTAAGTCAGGACTTGCCTAATCAACACCGTGAGTTTGGAAGAAATCTGAGACGGTCAAAAATTGAGTCTAAAAAAACACAAAGGGGTACCCCTTAGTGTTTTTTTGGGTGAAATATGTGACCTCCTCAGCTCTTCTTCAAACCCACACCGTGTGTCAGGGAGGTCCTGACAAAGACAGTGGTGTGGTAATTGTTGCCCTACCACATCCCAAAGCTAAGATATAGGGACATGTTGTGCTGCATAAAATGTATAACTGTAAATTTCATGATGGGATTCCTACTTCCAGTGAAGCTAGGTAAACACATGAGTAGAAGGGTGCGATCAGAAAAGCCTAGTCAGTCCAATATATCCTACATTGCATCTGTATTTTGCTTTATTGGACGTATAAAAAGCTCATAAATTGAATTCCAATATATTCAACACCAATAAACCTATTGAGAGAAATTCCCAGTTAAGTTTGTCTTCATATCTCAGCTTTGGGATGAGATAGGCTGAAAATAATCACACCTTTGTGTAAGTCAGGACCTGCCTAATCAACACCGTGAGTTTGGAAGAAATCTGAGACGGTCAAAAATTTAGTCTAAAAAAACACAAAGGGGTACCCCTTAGTGTTTTTTGGGTGAAATATGTGAACTCCTCAGCTCTTCTTCAAACCCACACCGTGTGTCAGAGAGGTCCTGACGAAGACAGTGGTGTGGTAATTGTTGCCCTAACACATCCCAAAGCTAAGATATAGGGACATGTTGTGCTGCATAAAATGTATAACTGTAAATTTCATGATGGGATTCCTACTTCCAGTGAAGCTAGGTAAACACATGAGTAGAAGGGTGCGATCAGAAAAGCCTAGTCAGTCCAATATATCCTACATTGCATCTGTATTTTGCTTTATTGGACGTATAAAAAGCTCATAAATTGAATTCCAATATATTCAACACCAATAAACCTATTGAGAGAAATTCCCAGTTAAGTTTGTCCTCATATCTCAGCTTTGGGATGAGATAGGCTAAAAATAATCACACCTTTGTGTAAGTCAGGACTTGCCTAATCAACACCATGAGTTTGAAAGAAATCTGAGACGGTCAAAAATTTAGTCTAAAAAACACAAAGGGGTACCCCTTAGTTTTTTTTTTGGGTGAAATATGTGACCTCCTCAGCTCTTCTTCAAACCCACACCGTGTGTCAGAGAGGTCCTGACGAAGACAGTGGTGTGGTAATATTTGCCCTACCACATCCCAAAGCTGAGATATAGGGACATGTTTTGCTGCATAAAATGTATAACTGTAAATTTCATGATGGGATTCCTACTTCCAGTGAAGCTAGGTAAACACAAGAGTAGAGGGGTGCAATCAGAAAAGCCTAGTCAGTCCAATATATCCTACATTGCATCTGTATTTTGCTTTATTGGACGTATAAAAAGCTCATAAATTGAATTCCAAAATATTCAACACCAATAAACCTATTGAGAGAAAATCCCAGTTAAGTTTGTCCTCATATCTCAGCTTTGGGATGAGATAGGCTGAAAATAATCACACCTTTGTGTAAGTCAGGACCTGCCTAATCAACATCGTGAGTTTGGAAGAAATCTGAGATGGTCAAAAATTGAGTCTAAAAAAACACAAAGGGGTACCCCTTAGTGTTTTTTTGGGAGAAATATGTGACCTCCTCAGCTCTTCTTCAAACCCACACCGTGTGTCAGGGAGGTCCTGACAAAGACAGTGGTGTGGTAATTGTTGCCCTACCACATCCCAAAGCTGAGATATAGGGACATGTTTTGCTGCATAAAATGTATAACTGTAAATTTCATGATGGGATTCCTACTTCCAGTGAAGCTAGGTAAACACATGAGTAGAAGGGTGCGATCAGAAAAGCCTAGTCAGTCCAATATATCCTACATTGCATCTGTATTTTGCTTTATTGGACGTATAAAAAGCTCATAAATTGAATTCCAATATATTCAACACCAATAAACCTATTGAGAGAAAATCCCAGTTAAGTTTGTTCTCATATCTCAGCTTTGGGATGAGATAGGCTGAAAATAATCACACCTTTGTGTAAGTCAGGACCTGCCTAATCAACATCGTGAGTTTGGAAGAAATCTGAGACGGTCAAAAATTGAGTCTAAAAAACACAAAGGGGTACCCCTTAGTGTTTTTTTGGGTGAAATATGTGACCTCCTCAGATCTTCTTCGAACCCACACTGTGTGTCAGAGAGGTCCTGACAAAGACAGTGGTGTGGTAATTGTTGCCCTACCACATCCCAAAGCTAAGATATAGGGACATGTTGTGCTGCATAAAATGTATAACTGTAAATTTCATGATGGGATTCCTACTTCCAGTGAAGCTAGGTAAACACATGAGTAGAAGGGTGCGATCAGAAAAGCCTAGTCAGTCCAATATATCCTACATTGCATCTGTATTTTGCTTTATTGGACATATAACAAGCTCATAAATTTAATTCCAATATATTCAACACCAATAAACCTATTGAGAGAAAATCCCAGTTAAGTTTGTCCTCATATCTCAGCTTTGGGATGAGATAGGCTGAAAATAATCACACCTTTGTGTAAGTCAGAACCTGCCTAATCAACATCGTGAGTTTGGAAGAAATCTGAGACGGTCAAAAATTGAGTCTAAAAAAACACAAAGGGGTACCCCTTAGTGTTTTTTTGGGTGAAATATGTGACCTCCTCAGCTCTTCTTCAAACCCACACCGTGTGTCAGGGAGATCCTGACAAAGACAGTGGTGTGGTAATTGTTGCCCTACCACATCCCAAAGCTGAGATATAGGGACATGTTTTGCTGCATAAAATGTATAACTGTAAATTTCATGATGGGATTCCTACTTCCAGTGAGGCTAGGTAAACACATGAGTAGAAGGGTGCGATCAGAAAAGACTAGTCAGTCCAATATATCCTACATTGCATCTGTATTTTGCTTTATTGGACGTATAAAAAGCTCATAAATTGAATTCCAATATATTCAACACCAATAAACCTATTGAGAGAAAATCCCAGTTAAGTTTGTCCTCATATCTCAGCTTTGGGATGAGATAGGCTGAAAATAATCACACCTTTGTGTAAGTCAGGACCTGCCTAATCAACATCGTGAGTTTGGAAGAAATCTGAGACAGTCAAAAATTGAGTCTAAAAAAACACAAAGGGGAAACCCTTAGTGTTTTTTTGGGTGAAATATGTGACCTCCTCAGCTCTTTTCAAACCCACACCGTGTGTCAGGGAGATCCTGACAAAGACAGTAGTGTGGTAATTGTTGCCCTACCACATCCCAAAGCTGAGATATAGGGACATGTTTTGCTGCATAAAATGTATAACTGTAAATTTCATGATGGGATTCCTACTTCCAGTGAAGCTAGGTAAACACAAGAGTAGAAGGGTGCGATCAGAAAAGCCTAGTCAGTCCAATATATCCTACATTGCATCTGTATTTTTCTTTATTGGACATATAACAAGCTCATAAATTTAATTCCAATATATTCAACACCAATAAACCTATTGAGAGAAAATCCCAGTTAAGTTTGTCCTCATATCTCAGCTTTGGGATGAGATAGGCTGAAAATAATCACACCTTTGTGTAAGTCAGGACCTGCCTAATCAACACCGTGAGTTTGGAAGAAATCTGAGACGGTCAAAAATTGAGTCTAAAAAAACACAAAGGGGTACCCCTTAGTGTTTTTTTGGGTGAAATATGTGACCTCCTCAGATCTTCTTCAAACCCACACCGTGTGTCATAGAGATCCTGACAAAGACAGTGGTGTGGTAATTGTTGCCCTAACACATCCCAAAGCTAAGATATAGGGACATGTTGTGCTGCATAAAATGTATAACTGTAAATTTCATGATGGGATTCCTACTTCCAGTGAAGCTAGGTAAACACATGAGTAGAAGGGTGCGATCAGAAAAGCCTAGTCAGTCCAATATATCCTACATTGCATCTGTATTTTGCTTTATTGGACGTATAAAAAGCTCATAAATTTAATTCCAATATATTCAACACCAATAAACCTATTGAGAGAAAATCCCAGTTAAGTTTGTCCTCATATCTCAGCTTTGGGATGAGATAGGCTGAAAATAATCACACCTTTGTGTAAGTCGGGACTTGCCTAATCAACACCGTGAGTTTGGAAGAAATCTGAGACGGTCAAAAATTTAGTCTAAAAAACACAAAGGGGTACCCCTTAGTGTTTTTTTTGGGTGAAATATGTGACCTTCTCAGCTCTTCTTCAAACCCACACCGTGTGTCAGAGAGGTCCTGACGAAGACAGTGGTGTGGTAATTGTTGCCCTACCACATCCCAAAGCTAAGATATAGGGACATGTTGTGCTGCATAAAATGTATAACTGTAAATTTCATGATGGGATTCCTACTTCCAGTTGAGCTAGGTAAACACATGAGTAGAAGGGTGCGATCAGAAAAGCCTAGTCAGTCCAATATATCCTACATTGCATCTGTATTTTGCTTTATTGGACGTATAAAAAGCTCATAAATTGAATTCCAATATATTCAACACCAATAAACCTATTGAGAGAAAATCCCAGTTAAGTTTGTCCTCATATCTCAGCTTTGGGATGAGATAGGCTGAAAATAATCACACCTTTGTGTAAGTCGGGACTTGCCTAATCAACACCGTGAGTTTGGAAGAAATCTGAGACGGTCAAAAATTTAGTCTAAAAAACACAAAGGGGTACCCCTTAGTGTTTTTTTTGGGTGAAATATGTGACCTTCTCAGCTCTTCTTCAAACCCACACCGTGTGTCAGAGAGGTCCTGACGAAGACAGTGGTGTGGTAATTGTTGCCCTACCACATCCCAAAGCTAAGATATAGGGACATGTTGTGCTGCATAAAATGTATAACTGTAAATTTCATGATGGGATTCCTACTTCCAGTGAAGCTAGGTAAACACATGAGTAGAAGGGTGTGATCAGAAAAGCCTAGTCAGTCCAATATATCCTACATTGCATCTGTATTTTGCTTTATTGGACGTATAAAAAGCTCATAAATTTAATTCCAATATATTCAACACCAATAAACCTATTGAGAGAAAATCCCAGTTAAGTTTGTCCTCATATCTCAGCTTTGGGATGAGATAGGCTGAAAATAATCACACCTTTGTGTAAGTCGGGACTTGCCTAATCAACACCGTGAGTTTGGAAGAAATCTGAGACGGTCAAAAATTTAGTCTAAAAAACACAAAGGGGTACCCCTTAGTGTTTTTTTTGGGTGAAATATGTGACCTCCTCAGCTCTTCTTCAAACCCACACCGTGTGTCAGGGAGGTCCTGACAAAGACAGTGGTGTGGTAACTGTTGCCCTACCACATCCCAAAGCTAAGATGTAGGGACATGTTGTGCTGCATAAAATGTATAATTGTAAATTTCATGATGGGATTCCTACTTCCAGTGAAGCTAGGTAAACACATGAGTAGAAGGGTGCGATCAGAAAAGCCTAGTCAGTCCAATATATCCTACATTGCATCTGTATTTTGCTTTATTGGACGTATAAAAAGCTCATAAATTGAATTCCAATATATTCAACACCAATAAACCTATTGAGAGAAAATCCCAGTTAAGTTTGTCCTCATATCTCAGCTTTGGGATGAGATAGGCTGAAAATAATCCCACCTTTGTGTAAGTCAGGACCTGCCTAATCAACATCGTGAGTTTGGAAGAAATCTGAGACGGTCAAAAATTGAGTCTAAAAAAACACAAAGGGGTACCCCTTAGTGTTTTTTTGGGTGAAATATGTGACCTCCTAAGCTCTTCTTCAAACCCACACCATGTGTCAGGGAGGTCCTGACAAAGACAGTGGTGTGGTAATTGTTGCCCTACCACATCCCAAAGCTGAGATATAGGGACATGTTTTGCTGCATAAAATGTATAACTGTAAATTTCATGATGGGATTCCTACTTCCAGTGAAGCTAGGTAAACACATGAGTAGAAGGGTGCGATCAGAAAAGCCTAGTCAGTCCAATATATCCTACATTGCATCTGTATTTTGCTTTATTGGACGTATAAAAAGCTCATAAATTGAATTCCAATATATTCAACACCAATAAACCTATTGAGAGAAAATCCCAGTTAAGTTTGTCCTCATATCTCAGCTTTGGGATGAGATAGGCTGAAAATAATCACACCTTTGTGTAAGTCAGGACCTGCCTAATCAACATCGTGAGTTTGGAAGAAATCTGAGACGGTCAAAAATTGAGTCTAAAAAACACAAAGGGGTACCCCTCAGTGTTTTTTTGGGTGAAATATGTGACCTCCATAGCTCTTCTTCAAACCCACACCGTGTGTCAGGGAGGTCCTGACAAAGACAGTGGTGTGGTAACTGTTGCCCTACCACATCCCAAAGCTGAGATATAGGGACATGTTTTGCTGCATAAAATGTATAACTGTAAATTTCATGATGGGATTCCTACTTCCAGTGAAGCTAGGTAAACACAAGAGTAGAAGGGTGCGATCAGAAAAGCCTAGTCAGTCCAATATATCCTACATTGCATCTGTATTTTTCTTTATTGGACATATAACAAGCTCATAAATTTAATTCCAATATATTCAACACCAATAAACCTATTGAGAGAAAATCCCAGTTAAGTTTGTCCTCATATCTCAGCTTTGGGATGAGATAGGCTGAAAATAATCACACCTTTGTGTAAGTCAGGACCTGCCTAATCAACATCGTGAGTTTGGAAGAAATCTGAGACGGTCAAAAATTGAGTCTAAAAAAACACAAAGGGGTACCCCTTAGTGTTTTTTTGGGTGAAATATGTGACCTCCTCAGCTCTTCTTCAAACCCACACCGTGTGTCAGGGAGATCCTGACAAAGACAGTGGTGTGGTAATTGTTGCCCTACCACATCCAAAAGCTGAGATATAGGGACATGTTTTGCTGCATAAAATGTATAACTGTAAATTTCATGATGGGATTCCTACTTCCAGTGAAGCTAGGTAAACACATGAGTAGAAGGGTGCGATCAGAAAAGCCTAGTCAGTCCAATATATCCTACATTGCATCTGTATTTTGCTTTATTGGACGTATAAAAAGCTCATAAATTGAATTCCAATATATTCAACACCAATAAACCTATTGAGAGAAAATCCCAGTTAAGTTTGTCCTCATATCTCAGCTTTGGGATGAGATAGGCTGAAAATAATCACACCTTTGTGTAAGTCAGGACCTGCCTAATCAACATCGTGAGTTTGGAAGAAATCTGAGACGGTCAAAAATTGAGTCTAAAAAAACACAAAGGGGAAACCCTTAGTGTTTTTTTGGGTGAAATATGTGACCTCCTCAGCTCTTTTCAAACCCACACCGTGTGTCAGGGAGATCCTGACAAAGACAGTGGTGTGGTAATTGTTGCCCTACCACATCCCAAAGCTAAGATATAGGGACATGTTGTGCTGCATAAAATGTATAACTGTAAATTTCATGATGGGATTCCTACTTCCAGTGAAGCTAGGTAAACACATGAGTAGAAGGGTGCGATCAGAAAAGCCTAGTCAGTACAATATATCCTACATTGCATCTGTATTTTGCTTTATTGGACGTATAAAAAGCTCATAAATTGAATTCCAATATATTCAACACCAATAAACCTATTGAGAGAAATTCCCAGTTAAGTTTGTCTTCATATCTCAGCTTTGGGATGAGATAGGCTGAAAATAATCACACCTTTGTGTAAGTCAGGACCTGCCTAATCAACACCGTGAGTTTGGAAGAAATCTGAGACGGTCAAAAATTTAGTCTAAAAAAACACAAAGGGGTACCCCTTAGTGTTTTTTGGGTGAAATATGTGACCTCCTCAGATCTTCTTCAAACCCACACCGTGTGTCAGAGAGGTCCTGACAAAGACAGTGGTGTGGTAATTGTTGCCCTACCACATCCCAAAGCTAAGATATAGGGACATGTTTTGCTGCATAAAATGTATAACTGTAAATTTCTTGATGGGATTCCTACTTCCAGTGAAGCTAGGTAAACACATGAGTAGAAGGGTGCGATCAGAAAAGCCTAGTCAGTCCAATATATCCTACATTGCATCTGTATTTTGCTTTATTGGACGTATAAAAAGCTCATAAATTGAATTCCAATATATTCAACACCAATAAACCTATTGAGATAAAATCCCAGTTAAGTTTGTCCTCATATCTCAGCTTTGGGATGAGATAGGCTGAAAATAATCACACCTTTGTGTAAGTCAGGACCTGCCTAATCAACATCGTGAGTTTGGAAGAAATCTGAGATGGTCAAAAATTGAGTCTAAAAAAACACAAAGGGGTACCCCTTAGTGTTTTTTTGGGTGAAATATGTGACCTCCTCAGCTCTTCTTCAAACCCACACCGTGTGTCAGGGAGGTCCTGACAAAGACAGTGGTGTGGTAATTGTTGCCCTACCACATCCCAAAGCTGAGATATAGGGACATGTTTTGCTGCATAAAATGTATAACTGTAAATTTCATGATGGGATTCCTATTTCCAGTGAAGCTAGGTAAACACAAGAGTAGAAGGGTGCGATCAGAAAAGCCTAGTCAGTCCAATATATCCTACATTGCATCTGTATTTTGCTTTATTGGACGTATAAAAAGCTCATAAATTGAATTCCAATATATTCAACACCAATAAACCTATTGAGAGAAAATCCCAGTTAAGTTTGTCCTCATATCTCAGCTTTGGGATGAGATAGGCTGAAAATAATCACACCTTTGTGTAAGTCAGGACTTGCCTAATCAACACCGTGAGTTTGAAAGAAATCTGAGACGGTCAAAAATTTAGTCTAAAAAACACAAAGGGGTACCCCTTAGTTTTTTTTTGGGGTGAAATATGTGAACTCCTCAGCTCTTCTTCAAACCCACACCGTGTGTCAGAGAGGTCCTGACGAAGACAGTGGTGTGGTAATTGTTGCCCTAACACATCCCAAAGCTAAGATATAGGGACATGTTGTGCTGCATAAAATGTATAACTGTAAATTTCATGATGGGATTCCTACTTCCAGTGAAGCTAGGTAAACACATGAGTAGAAGGGTGCGATCAGAAAAGCCTAGTCAGTCCAATATATCCTACATTGCATCTGTATTTTGCTTTATTGGACGTATAAAAAGCTCATAAATTGAATTCCAATATATTCAACACCAATAAACCTATTGAGAGAAAATCCCAGTTAAGTTTGTCCTCATATCTCAGCTTTGGGATGAGATAGGCTGAAAATAATCACACCTTTGTGTAAGTCAGGACTTGCCTAATCAACACCGTGAGTTTGAAAGAAATCTGAGACGGTCAAAAATTTAGTCTAAAAAACACAAAGGGGTACCCCTTAGTTTTTTTTTTGGGTGAAATATGTGACCTCCTCAGCTCTTCTTCAAACCCACACCGTGTGTCAGAGAGGTCCTGACGAAGACAGTGGTGTGGTAATATTTGCCCTACCACATCCCAAAGCTGAGATATAGGGACATGTTTTGCTGCATAAAATGTATAACTGTAAATTTCATGATGGGATTCCTACTTCCAGTGAAGCTAGGTAAACACAAGAGTAGAAGGGTGCGATCAGAAAAGCCTAGTCAGTCCAATATATCCTACATTGCATCTGTATTTTGCTTTATTGGACGTATAAAAAGCTCATAAATTGAATTCCAATATATTCAACACCAATAAACCTATTGAGAGAAAATCCCAGTTAAGTTTGTCCTCATATCTCAGCTTTGGGATGAGATAGGCTGAAAATAATCACACCTTTGTGTAAGTCAGGACTTGCCTAATCAACACCGTGAGTTTGAAAGAAATCTGAGACGGTCAAAAATTTAGTCTAAAAAACACAAAGGGGTACCCCTTAGTGTTTTTTTGGGTGAAATATGTGACCTCCTCAGCTCTTCTTCAAACCCACACCGTGTGTCAGGGAGGTCCTGACAAAGACAGTGGTGTGGTAATTGTTGCCCTACCACATCCCAAAGCTAAGATATAGGGACATGTTGTGCTGCATAAAATGTATAACTGTAAATTTCATGATGGGATTCCTACTTCCAGTGAAGCTAGGTAAACACATGAGTAGAAGGGTGCGATCAGAAAAGCCTAGTCAGTCCAATATATCCTACATTGCATCTGTATTTTGCTTTATTGGACGTATAAAAAGCTCATAAATTGAATTCCAATATATTCAACACCAATAAACCTATTGAGAGAAATTCCCAGTTAAGTTTGTCTTCATATCTCAGCTTTGGGATGAGATAGGCTGAAAATAATCACACCTTTGTGTAAGTCAGGACCTGCCTAATCAACATCGTGAGTTTGGAAGAAATCTGAGATGGTCAAAAATTTAGTCTGAAAAAACACAAAGGGGTACCCCTTAGTGTTTTTTGGGTGAAATATGTGAACTCCTCAGCTCTTCTTCAAACCCACACCGTGTGTCAGAGAGGTCCTGACGAAGACAGTGGTGTGGTAATTGTTGCCCTAACACATCCCAAAGCTAAGATATAGGGACATGTTGTGCTGCATAAAATGTATAACTGTAAATTTCATGATGGGATTCCTACTTCCAGTGAAGCTAGGTAAACACATGAGTAGAAGGGTGCGATCAGAAAAGCCTAGTCAGTCCAATATATCCTACATTGCATCTGTATTTTGCTTTATTGGACGTATAAAAAGCTCATAAATTGAATTCCAATATATTCAACACCAATAAACCTATTGAGAGAAATTCCCAGTTAAGTTTGTCCTCATATCTCAGCTTTGGGATGAGATAGGCTAAAAATAATCACACCTTTGTGTAAGTCAGGACTTGCCTAATCAACACCGTGAGTTTGAAAGAAATCTGAGACGGTCAAAAATTTAGTCTAAAAAACACAAAGGGGTACCCCTTAGTTTTTTTTTTGGGTGAAATATGTGACCTCCTCAGCTCTTCTTCAAACCCACACCGTGTGTCAGAGAGGTCCTGACGAAGACAGTGGTGTGGTAATATTTGCCCTACCACATCCCAAAGCTGAGATATAGGGACATGTTTTGCTGCATAAAATGTATAACTGTAAATTTCATGATGGGATTCCTACTTCCAGTGAAGCTAGGTAAACACAAGAGTAGAGGGGTGCAATCAGAAAAGCCTAGTCAGTCCAATATATCCTACATTGCATCTGTATTTTGCTTTATTGGACGTATAAAAAGCTCATAAATTGAATTCCAATATATTCAACACCAATAAACCTATTGAGAGAAAATCCCAGTTAAGTTTGTCCTCATATCTCAGCTTTGGGATGAGATAGGCTGAAAATAATCACACCTTTGTGTAAGTCAGGACCTGCCTAATCAACATCGTGAGTTTGGAAGAAATCTGAGATGGTCAAAAATTGAGTCTAAAAAAACACAAAGGGGTACCCCTTAGTGTTTTTTTGGGAGAAATATGTGACCTCCTCAGCTCTTCTTCAAACCCACACCGTGTGTCAGGGAGGTCCTGACAAAGACAGTGGTGTGGTAATTGTTGCCCTACCACATCCCAAAGCTGAGATATAGGGACATGTTTTGCTGCATAAAATGTATAACTGTAAATTTCATGATGGGATTCCTACTTCCAGTGAAGCTAGGTAAACACATGAGTAGAAGGGTGCGATCAGAAAAACCTAGTCAGTCCAATATATCCTACATTGCATCTGTATTTTGCTTTATTGGACGTATAAAAAGCTCATAAACTGAATTCCAATATATTCAACACCAATAAACCTATTGAGAGAAAATCCCAGTTAAGTTTGTCCTCATATCTCAGCTTTGGGATGAGATAGGCTGAAAATAATCACACCTTTGTGTAAGTCAGGACCTGCCTAATCAACATCGTGAGTTTGGAAGAAATCTGAGACGGTCAAAAATTGAGTCTAAAAAACACAAAGGGGTACCCCTTAGTGTTTTTTTGGGTGAAATATGTGACCTCCTCAGATCTTCTTCGAACCCACACTGTGTGTCAGAGAGGTCCTGACAAAGACAGTGGTGTGGTAATTGTTGCCCTACCACATCCCAAAGCTAAGATATAGGGACATGTTGTGCTGCATAAAATGTATAACTGTAAATTTCATGATGGGATTCCTACTTCCAGTGAAGCTAGGTAAACACAAGAGTAGAAGGGTGCGATCAGAAAAGCCTAGTCAGTCCAATATATCCTACATTGCATCTGTATTTTGCTTTATTGGACATATAACAAGCTCATAAATTTAATTCCAATATATTCAACACCAATAAACCTATTGAGAGAAAATCCCAGTTAAGTTTGTCCTCATATCTCAGCTTTGGGATGAGATAGGCTGAAAATAATCACACCTTTGTGTAAGTCAGGACCTGCCTAATCAACATTGTGAGTTTGGAAGAAATCTGAGACGGTCAAAAATTGAGTCTAAAAAAACACAAAGGGGAAACCCTTAGTGTTTTTTTGGGTGAAATATGTGACCTCCTCAGCTCTTTTCAAACCCACACCGTGTGTCAGGGAGATCCTGACAAAGACAGTAGTGTGGTAATTGTTGCCCTACCACATCCCAAAGCTGAGATATAGGGACATGTTTTGCTGCATAAAATGTATAACTGTAAATTTCATGATGGGATTCCTACTTCCAGTGAAGCTAGGTAAACACAAGAGTAGAAGGGTGCGATCAGAAAAGCCTAGTCAGTCCAATATATCCTACATTGCATCTGTATTTTTCTTTATTGGACATATAACAAGCTCATAAATTTAATTCCAATATATTCAACACCAATAAACCTATTGAGAGAAAATCCCAGTTAAGTTTGTCCTCATATCTCAGCTTTGGGATGAGATAGGCTGAAAATAATCACACCTTTGTGTAAGTCAGGACCTGCCTAATCAACACCGTGAGTTTGGAAGAAATCTGAGACGGTCAAAAATTGAGTCTAAAAAAACACAAAGGGGTACCCCTTAGTGTTTTTTTGGGTGAAATATGTGACCTCCTCAGATCTTCTTCAAACCCACACCGTGTGTCATAGAGATCCTGACAAAGACAGTGGTGTGGTAATTGTTGCCCTACCACATCCCAAAGCTAAGATATAGGGACATGTTGTTCTGCATAAAATGTATAACTGTAAATTTCATGATGGGATTCCTACTTCCAGTGAAGCTAGGTAAACACATGAGTAGAAGGGTGCAATCAGAAAAGCCTAGTCAGTCCAATATATCCTACATTGCATCTGTATTTTGCTTTATTGGACGTATAAAAAGCTCATAAATTTAATTCCAATATATTCAACACCAATAAACCTATTGAGAGAAAATCCCAGTTAAGTTTGTCCTCATTTCTCAGCTTTGGGATGAGATAGGCTGAAAATAATCACACCTTTGTGTAAGTCAGGACCTGCCTAATCAACACCGTGAGTTTGGAAGAAATCTGAGACGGTCAAAAATTGAGTCTAAAAAAACACAAAGGGGTACCCCTTAGTGTTTTTTTGGGTGAAATATGTGACCTCCTCAGATCTTCTTCAAACCCACACCGTGTGTCATAGAGATCCTGACAAAGACAGTGGTGTGGTAATTGTTGCCCTACCACATCCCAAAGCTAAGATATAGGGACATGTTGTTCTGCATAAAATGTATAACTGTAAATTTCATGATGGGATTCCTACTTCCAGTGAAGCTAGGTAAACACATGAGTAGAAGGGTGCGATCAGAAAAGCCTAGTCAGTCCAATATATCCTACATTGCATCTGTATTTTGCTTTATTGGACGTATAAAAAGCTCATAAATTTAATTCCAATATATTCAACACCAATAAACCTATTGAGAGAAAATCCCAGTTAAGTTTGTCCTCATATCTCAGCTTTGGGATGAGATAGGCTGAAAATAATCACACCTTTGTGTAAGTCAGGACCTGCCTAATCAACACCGTGAGTTTGGAAGAAATCTGAGACGGTCAAAAATTGAGTCTAAAAAAACACAAAGGGGTACCCCTTAGTGTTTTTTTGGGTGAAATATGTGACCTCCTCAGATCTTCTTCAAACCCACACCGTGTGTCATAGAGATCCTGACAAAGACAGTGGTGTGGTAATTGTTGCCCTAACACATCCCAAAGCTAAGATATAGGGACATTTTGTGCTGCATAAAATGTATAACTGTAAATTTCATGATGGGATTCCTACTTCCAGTGAAGCTAGGTAAACACATGAGTAGAAGGGTGCGATCAGAAAAGCCTAGTCAGTCCAATATATCCTACATTGCATCTGTATTTTGCTTTATTGGACGTATAAAAAGCTCATAAATTTAATTCCAATATATTCAACACCAATAAACCTATTGAGAGAAAATCCCAGTTAAGTTTGTCCTCATATCTCAGCTTTGGGATGAGATAGGCTGAAAATAATCACACCTTTGTGTAAGTCGGGACTTGCCTAATCAACACCGTGAGTTTGGAAGAAATCTGAGACGGTCAAAAATTTAGTCTAAAAAACACAAAGGGGTACCCCTTAGTGTTTTTTTTGGGTGAAATATGTGACCTTCTCAGCTCTTCTTCAAACCCACACCGTGTGTCAGAGAGGTCCTGACGAAGACAGTGGTGTGGTAATTGTTGCCCTACCACATCCCAAAGCTAAGATATAGGGACATGTTGTGCTGCATAAAATGTATAACTGTAAATTTCATGATGGGATTCCTACTTCCAGTTGAGCTAGGTAAACACATGAGTAGAAGGGTGCGATCAGAAAAGCCTAGTCAGTCCAATATATCCTACATTGCATCTGTATTTTGCTTTATTGGACGTATAAAAAGCTCATAAATTGAATTCCAATATATTCAACACCAATAAACCTATTGAGAGAAAATCCCAGTTAAGTTTGTCCTCATATCTCAGCTTTGGGATGAGATAGGCTGAAAATAATCACACCTTTGTGTAAGTCGGGACTTGCCCAATCAACACCGTGAGTTTGGAAGAAATCTGAGACGGTCAAAAATTTAGTCTAAAAAACACAAAGGGGTACCCCTTAGTGTTTTTTTTGGGTGAAATATGTGACCTCCTCAGATCTTCTTCAAACCCACACCGTGTGTCAGAGATGTCCTGACAAAGACAGTGGTGTGGTAATTGTTGCCCTACCACATCCCAAAGCTAAGATATAGGGACATGTTGTGCTGCATAAAATGTATAACTGTAAATTTCATGATGGGATTCCTACTTCCAGTGAAGCTAGGTAAACACATGAGTAGAAGGGTGCGATCAGAAAAGCCTAGTCAGTCCAATATATCCTACATTGCATCTGTATTTTTCTTTATTGGACATATAACAAGCTTATAAATTTAATTCCAATATATTCAACACCAATAAACCTATTGAGAGAAAATCCCAGTTAAGTTTGTCCTCATATCTCAGCTTTGGGATGAGATAGGCTGAAAATAATCACACCTTTGTGTAAGTCGGGACTTGCCTAATCAACACCGTGAGTTTGGAAGAAATCTGAGACGGTCAAAAATTTAGTCTAAAAAACACAAAGGGGTACCCCTTAGTGTTTTTTTTTGGGTGAAATATGTGACCTTCTCAGCTCTTCTTCAAACCCACACCGTGTGTCAGAGAGGTCCTGACGAAGACAGTGGTGTGGTAATTGTTGCCCTACCACATCCCAAAGCTAAGATATAGGGACATGTTGTGCTGCATAAAATGTATAACTGTAAATTTCATGATGGGATTCCTACTTCCAGTGAAGCTAGGTAAACACATGAGTAGAAGGGTGCGATCAGAAAAGCCTAGTCAGTCCAATATATCCTACATTGCATCTGTATTTTGCTTTATTGGACGTATAAAAAGCTCATAAATTGAATTCCAATATATTCAACACCAATAAACCTATTGAGAGAAATTCCCAGTTAAGTTTGTCTTCATATCTCAGCTTTGGGATGAGATAGGCTGAAAATAATCACACCTTTGTGTAAGTCAGGACCTGCCTAATCAACATCGTGAGTTTGGAAGAAATCTGAGACGGTCAAAAATTGAGTCTAAAAAACACAAAGGGGTACCCCTTAGTGTTTTTTAGGTGAAATATGTGACCTCCTCAGCTCTTCTTCAAACCCACACCGTGTGTCAGGGAGGTCCTGACAAAGACAGTGGTGTGGTAACTGTTGCCCTACCACATCCCAAAGCTAAGATGTAGGGACATGTTGTGCTGCATAAAATGTATAACTGTAAATTTCATGATGGGATTCCTACTTCCAGTGAAGCTAGGTAAACACATGAGTAGAAGGGTGCGATCAGAAAAGCCTAGTCAGTCCAATATATCCTACATTGCATCTGTATTTTGCTTTATTGGACGTATAAAAAGCTCATAAATTGAATTCCAATATATTCAACACCAATAAACCTATTGAGAGAAAATCCCAGTTAAGTTTGTCCTCATATCTCAGCTTTGGGATGAGATAGGCTGAAAATAATCCCACCTTTGTGTAAGTCAGGACCTGCCTAATCAACATCGTGAGTTTGGAAGAAATCTGAGACGGTCAAAAATTGAGTCTAAAAAAACACAAAGGGGTACCCCTTAGTGTTTTTTTGGGTGAAATATGTGACCTCCTCAGCTCTTCTTCAAACCCACACCATGTGTCAGGGAGGTCCTGACAAAGACAGTAGTGTGGTAATTGTTGCCCTACCACATCCCAAAGCTGAGATATAGGGACATGTTTTGCTGCATAAAATGTATAACTGTAAATTTCATGATGGGATTCCTACTTCCAGTGAAGCTAGGTAAACACAAGAGTAGAAGGGTGCGATCAGAAAAGCCTAGTCAGTCCAATATATCCTACATTGCATCTGTATTTTGCTTTATTGGACGTATAAAAAGCTCATAAATTGAATTCCAATATATTCAACACCAATAAACCTATTGAGAGAAAATCCCAGTTAAGTTTGTCCTCATATCTCAGCTTTGGGATGAGATAGGCTGAAAATAATCACACCTTTGTGTAAGTCAGGACCTGCCTAATCAACATCGTGAGTTTGGAAGAAATCTGAGACGGTCAAAAATTGAGTCTAAAAAACACAAAGGGGTACCCCTCAGTGTTTTTTTTAGGTGAAATATGTGACCTCCTCAGCTCTTCTTCAAACCCACACCGTGTGTCAGGGAGGTCCTGACAAAGACAGTGGTGTGGTAACTGTTGCCCTACCACATCCCAAAGCTGAGATATAGGGACATGTTTTGCTGCATAAAATGTATAACTGTAAATTTCATGATGGGATTCCTACTTCCAGTGAAGCTAGGTAAACACAAGAGTAGAAGGGTGCGATCAGAAAAGCCTAGTCAGTCCAATATATCCTACATTGCATCTGTATTTTTCTTTATTGGACATATAACAAGCTTATAAATTTAATTCCAATATATTCAACACCAATAAACCTATTGAGAGAAAATCCCAGTTAAGTTTGTCCTCATATCTCAGCTTTGGGATGAGATAGGCTGAAAATAATCACACCTTTGTGTAAGTCAGGACCTGCCTAATCAACATCGTGAGTTTGGAAGAAATCTGAGACGGTCAAAAATTGAGTCTAAAAAAACACAAAGGGTTAGGGTTAGGGTTAGGGTTAGGGGTTATGGGCGTTGATCGCTCCCGTTCGCGTTCGACGTTCGCCCATCTTGGGTGTATGAACCAATGAGAACCAAGACCGATAGCGTATTACTGCCAAAATTAGTCCCGGTTTCCGAGCCAGGTGCCGGGCAGAGCGATGGGGAGTGGTCCCCAAGGTCCGTGGGGCCTACCACTGTCATAAATCCGAGTGGCTTCCACTCGGTCCGCCTCGACCGGGTACCTTTAAGGTCAAGTCCCAACCCCGGATCTCGTATCACGGTGGTATTGGGACTGCCTGTGGGTCTATAGGCCACCGACCATCTGCCCACTTGTGGGGCGGGTGGAACGGGCCGCCCCGTCGATTGTTATAAGCCCGTTGTGTCCACCCCGATGATTCGTTCGATGTATGCCTGGGAAGGTAAAACATTCCTGGGCATGGGGGGTCGAGCGTATGAGGGGTTTCCCCCGTCCCGAAAGAGAGAGTTTTCCGACCGATGATTCGTTCGATATGCCTGCCCGGGGAGGGTCAACTTCCCTGGGCACCGGGGGGTCGAACGTATGAGGATTGTCCCCCTTTTTAAACCCATAAATTTGCCCGTGCGCGAGTCGACGGGGCCGCGTAACCCCCCGAGGCGTTGGCCGGCGGTCATCCGCCGGTCCGTGGGATCTCCCGACCTTTCCCCTCCTTTGAGCGGGACGTGGGAGCGCACCACCGGGCCCCCGGCTGGAAACGGCCGGAGGCAAAGAGCGCATTAGAGGTGACACGGATCGGTCTTCCACAGACCGCGGCTGGAAGTTCGCAGGGTCGGCCTACGGGATCCGACCCTTCGTCTTCTTAAACGCAGACTTCCGTAGGCTCCGGGGGGCGAAACCGTAAACCTTTGCCGACCTCCTCGCACTGCGAGGGGGCCAGGATTTGCGGCTTGTCCGCGTATCGGTCCTACCAAGGACCGCGGCTGGAAGTTCGGTGGTGAGCCCTCGACCTTACGAGATTGAGGGCAAAACCCTTCGTCTTCTGAACATCAGACGGCTCCGGTGGTGGCGTACCGTAAAAACCTATGCCGACTTCCTCGCGCTTTGAGGGGGCCAGGATTCTCTTCCATTCTCTTCCCTTAACGGCTGTCCTTCACGGCCGTTCGAGCTCGGTATACGCGGAGCACCAGGGGCAGGCTTCTAAGCCTAAATACAGTGCTTAGAGCGATCCTCCCCACCTTGTGCTCCCAGCCTCCATGGCTCGTGGATGCCCGTAAGAGGCATGTCCGCTTGTCCAGAACGGTTCCGAGGGGGACTTAGTCGGCCGGTCGATCCAACAGTAGGTCCGTTCAACGTCCGCGTCGGTGGTGCCTTAGGGTCGGGATCCGTTTGAGGGAAGGACCCGGCCCCTAGCCTGCACCGTCCGGGCGAGAATCATACGTTTTCCAAGTTGCCAAGTCGATTGCAGACCCCCACAGCGGGGTCGCGTTCGATCCTCTTCGCTGGTGTCCCCTGAGATCACTCTCACGGGCTCCATGCGCCCCCTCTCTTTCCCCGTCCGGGGTTTGAGATCCAAGGGGGGTCGGTCTGGTTGATCCTGCCAGTATTATATGCTTGTCTCAAAGATTAAGCCATGCAAGTCTAAGTACACACGGGTTTTGGTACAGTGAAACTGCGAATGGCTCATTAAATCAGTTATGGTTCCTTTGATCGCTCCACACGTTACTTGGTATAACTGTGGTAATTCCAGAGCTAATACATGCAAACGAAGCGTTGGAAGGGTTCTGGGGGTCGGCGTGAAATGCTCTCCCGGCCCCTGTCCCCCGGATACGTGCATTTATCAGAACCGAAAAACCCTCCCGGCTCCGGTCGGGTCGCTTTGGTGACTCTAGATAACCTCTGGCCGATCGTTAAGCCCTCCGGGGCGGCGACGTATCATTCGAGTGTCTGCCCTATCAACTTTCGACGGTAGGCTACGTGCCTACCGTGGTGACCACGGGTAACGGGGAATCTGGGTTCGATTCCGGAGAGGGAGCCTGAGAAACGGCTACCACTTCCAAGGAAGGCAGCAGGCGCGCAAATTACCCATTCCCGACACGGGGAGGTAGTGACGAAAAATATCGATGCGGGTCCTATGATCCTGTGGAGCGTAATCGAAATGAACTCAATCTATGTCCGTGAGTGATGACCCATTGGAGGGCAAGTCTGGTGCCAGCAGCCGCGGTAATTCCAGCTCCAATAGCGTATGCTAAAGTTGCTGCAGTTAAAAAGCTCGTAGTTGGATGTGGGGACAGGTCTCGGATCCCCTGTACTGTCCGGGATGGCGTGGGGAGCTCCTTCGGGGGTGACCCCCTGTCTCTGGGTGGATGTTGGGACCTGGTCCCTACCCGCCGGTGTCCTCTGCTCGCCGGCCGCGGAGAAGCCCTTAGCTGGGTACTTCACTGCGGTGCACGGTGGGTTGGAGGGTCCGGAGCGTTTACTTTGAATAAAGCAGAGTGCTCAAAGCAGGCCGACACGTGCCATGTCTGACTGAGCTAGGAATAATGGAATAGGGCCCTTCCGCGGGGCTTCGGGGTCTCTCCTTCGGGACGGCTGGTCGTTCCGGAGTGGGGCTCCGGGGCTTCCACGGTCCTATTTCGTGGGTTTTAAGGACCGAGGGCAATGATTAAGAGGGACGGCCGGGGGCATCCGTACCACACCGATAGAGGTGAAATTCGTTGACCGGTGTGGGACGAACGAAAGCGAAAGCATTTGCCAAGAATGTTTTCATTAATCAAGAACGAAAGTCGGGGGAGCGAAGACGATCAGATACCGTCGTAGTTCCGACCGTAAACTATGCCGACCCGCGATCCGGCGGCGTGAGGCTAGCGACCATGACCCGCCGGGCAGCGTGAGGGAAACCACGAGTCTTTGGGCTCTGGGGGGAGTACGGTTGCAAAGCTGAAACTTAAAGGAATTGACGGAAGGGCACCACCAGGAGTGGAGCTTGCGGCTTAATTTGACTCAACACGGGGAATCTCACCCGGCCCGGACACGGTAAGGATTGACAGATTGATGGCTCTTTCTTGATTCTGTGGGTGGTGGTGCATGGCCGTTGGGAGTTCGTGGAGCGATTCGTCTGGTTAACTCCGATAACGGACGAGACCCTGTGCCTTAAAAAGTTACACGGCCCTCCCTTGGGTCCCTGTGGGGGCTTGCGGCCCGAGGGGTTCGTCGGTCGGTGGCCGAACTTCTTAGAGCGATCCGGGGCAAGGCAAAGCCGTATGAGATTCGGGGCCATAACAGGTCTGTGATGCCCTTAGACGCCCGGGGCCGCACGTGAGTTACACTGGCTGGTTCAGCATGTGCATCCATCCTATGCCGAAAGGCCTGGGCAATCCTATGAACGCCTTCCCCGCTGGGGATAGGGGATTGTAACTTTTCCCCTTGAACGAGGAATTCCAAGTAGTCGCGGGTCACCAGCCCGCGTCGATTAAGTCCCTGCCCTTTGTACACACCGCCCGTCGCTACTACCGATTGGATGGCCTGGTGAGGTCCTCGGACCATCTCCGAGGTGCCCCTTTACCGGGGGGTTGCCTCGTTGAGGTGGGAAGTCGATCGAACCTGGGCATCTAGAGGGAGTAAAAGTCGTAACAAGGTTTCCGTAGGGGAACCTGCGGAAGGATCATTAACGGTGACCTGGCCACGGCCGGTTGTCGAGTCGGACTCGAGAGGCCAAACCTCCCCCGGCGGGTACCTTCAAGGTATGGACCGCAGAAGCCTCGTACCTTTCGTCGTCGGCCGACGTGAGTCTCTCCCCCTCCGGGTGGGTGGACGTAGCGAGCCGGCTTCGGAACTCGGGGTTATGCGAGGACCGCCTTAGGTGCATAGGTACCCCGGTCCGCCCCCCTCGTTCGCGGGGGGGAGAGTGGCGCCGGAGCCGCCCGCCGGGTCGTTAAACCAACCATTGATCGTTGAAGGCTTGATTGTGCGTGCGCGAGTCAAAGGGGCTTACTCACCCCCAGGGCGTTGGCCGGTGCTCGCCGGCCTCGGTGGGATCTCCCTGAACCCATCCCCCCGGCACAGGGGGTGGTGGTGGACGGGAGCGTACCGCCGGGCGAAACTCTTTCCCCTCACGGGGTTGGAGCGGAGCTTAAGAGCGCATGCAAATACCCCGATGTTGGCTTCGCAGAGACGGACCGTATAATAGTCTAAGGCCGGTGCGCGAGTTGAAGGGGCCTCACGAACCCCGGATGCGTTTAAACACCCGAAGGAGACGGCCGGTGCCCGCCGGTCCTGACTAGGTGGGATCTACCCAGCGCCTTCCCCTAAGCGGGGGACTTGGGAGCGTACCACCGGGCCTCGCTCATACCCTCCGGGGTGGAGAGCTTGGCTTTGAGCGCACGCCTGAATGCCTTAGACCGGGACCCGTAACGCAGCGAACCAAACCCTGGGCCTCGCCGGGAACGGTGGGGCCTAGACCCGGTCTCCTAAACCACGTAAGTCTCGGGCACCTACTCGGGCGATCGTCCCCCGGGCCGTAACTCCTCGGTCCGGTGGTGACGCCCAGGTTCAATGACCTTCCCCCCTCCACGGGGGGGAAGGCACCCGGCTTGAAATATTGTCAAACGTTGTCTCGTGTTCGAATGGCTTCCTTCGCCCGGCCTGTAACGGGCCGGGCACAAACCTCATACAACTCTTAGCGGTGGATCACTTGGCTCGTGCATCGATGAAGAACGCGGTAACCTGCGTTAAATAATGTGAATTGCAGAACACAGATCATCGATATTTCGAACGCACATGGCGGCCGCGGGGGTCCATCCCGCGGCCACGCCTGTCTGAGGGTCGGTTTACCCATCGATCGGTCTTCCTAGACCGCGGCTGGGAGTTCGCAGGGCCTCCACCTCGGACGGCCCTTCGTCTCCCTAAACCCAGACTCGGGCCTTAAACCCGACGTGTGGCGAGAGCTCCGGACGTAGGGAGAGCCATTAGGTCCGGGTCCAATCCGTCATAGTCTCTCCCCGCTGGGCTCTCCGCCGCCGTCGGAGAGTGGGTACCGTAATACGGCGAGCGGCCGGGGGGTTCGCGCCCCCCGCGCCCCGCAAAACAGTCTCGTAGTGCGACCTCAGATCAGACGAGACAACCCGCTGAACTTAAGCATATCAGTAAGCGGAGGAAAAGAAACTAACAAGGATTCCCCTAGTAGCGGCGAGCGAAGAGGGAAGAGCCCAGCGCTGAATCCCACTTTCCCCTGACCGGGGTGGGCCGGGAAATGTAGCGTACGGAAGTCCGTTTGGTCTCGGTGCGGACGCGGGACCAAGTTTTGCAAGGAAGTGTCTTCCGCAGATGGTGAAGGCCCGGTATTGTCCCGCATCCCGCCGGGTAGATCGGGCTTCCCGGAGTCGAGTTGCTTGTGAATGCAGCTCAAAGTGGGTGGTAAACTCCATCTAAGGCTAAATACCGGCACGAGACCGATAGCGAACAAAGTACCGTGAGGGAAAGTTGAAAGCAGTACTTTGAAGAGAGAGTTCAAGAGAGCGTGAAACCGTTGAGAGGTAAACGGTCGGGGGACCGAGAAGACCCCCCCGGGGGATTCAGCCGGGCGGACGGCCCGCGCTCGTGTGGTTCCGTGGCTCGGAGGCGAGTTCATCCGGGCGAGAGTGGGGGCGACCCCACTCCCTGCTCGGCCCTGAGCTTCGCCTCTCGACTTCGGGCCTCTCGGGCGTACGAAGGCTCGGCCCGTCAGGTGTACTTCCCCCCGCGTGGTGGGTGAGTCGCGACCGGCTCCGGTTAGGCTTGGAAGGGCCCGAGGGTGAAGGTAGGTCCGTCCGGAGAAGGGAGCCCCACGTGGCCCCCGGACACGGGCGTTCCGCTACAGCCCCTCGCTCCGACTTCGCCGATAACGCCGGGGCCGCGGAGTAATGTCCTTTCCGCGTTTTCCCCTCCTTCGGGATGGGGATGGGGCCCCCCCCTGATCGTTCGGACGAAAGCGGGCCGGTTGGGCTGTCCTCAGCCCCGGGCTAGGCCCGCTACGGCAATACGGGGGGTGATCCAGGCCCACAGCCAAAACGCCTAAGGTCAGCGGCTAAGTTCGGACCCCGACCGACCCGTCTTGAAACACGGACCAAGGAGTCTAACGCGTATGCGAGTCAAAGGGGCTTGAACCCCGGAGGCGCAACGAAGGTGAAGGCCGGCGCGCGTCGGCTGAGGTGGGATCTGATGCACCCCGTCAATGTTTGGGTTGACAGCGCACCACCGGCCTGCTCTCCACCGAGTGGAGAGTGGAGCAAGAGCATACGCGGTGGTACCCGAAAGATGGTGATCTATGCCTGGGCAGGGCGAAGCCAGGGGAAACCCTGCGTGGAGGCCCGTAGCGGTCCTGACGTTCAATTCGGTCGTCCGACCTGGGTATAGGGGCGAAAGACTTAACGAACCATCTAGTAGCTGGTTCCCTCCGAAGTTTCCCTCAGGATAGCTGGCACCAGACTCAGTTTTATCCGGTAAAGCAATGATCATAGGCTGCGGGGCCGAAATGGCCTCGTCCTACCCTCAAACTTTAAATGGGTAAGAGGCCCGGCTCGCAGGCTTGGAGCCGGGCATCGAATGATGGTGCCAAGTGGGCCACTTTTGGTAAGCAGAACTGGTGCTGCGGGATGAACCGAACGCGCGGGTTAAGGCGCCCGACGCGACGCTCATCAGACCCCAGGAAAGGTGTCGGTTGATATAGACAGCGGGGCGGTGGCCATGAAAGTCGGAATCCGCTAAGGAGTGTGTAACAACTCACCTGCCGAATCAACTGGCCCTGAAAATGGATGGCGCTGGAGCGTCGGGCCCATACCCGGCCGTCGCAGGTGTCACAATCCCTGATTTGAAACACGGACCGTATGCCGCGACGAGTAGGAGGGCCGCCGCGGTGGCGCTGAAGCCTCTGGCGTGAGCCTGGGTCGAGCCGCCGCGGGTGCAGATCTTGGTGGTAGTAGCAAATATTCAGATGGGATCTTTGAAGGCCGAAGTGGAGAAGGGTTCCACGCCGACAGCGCTTGGCCGTGGGTTAGTCGGTCCTAAGGGATAGGCGAACGCCGTTCGGAAACGCTGGGGCGATGGTCTCGTCTGCCCCCCGCTGACCGAAAGGGGATCGGGCCAATATCCCCGAACCTGGGATTGGGGAGATTGAGTGCCGAGAAGGCGCTCTCATAGCGGTAACGCAAACGAACCCGGAGACGTCGGTGGGAACCCCGGGGAGGATTCACTCTCCTTGCTAAAGAGCTGGAGCGCCCTGGAATGGGATTGTCCCGAGAAAGGGGCTCAACGCTCTGAAAGGCGCCGCATGCATCCGTGAGGCAGCCGGGACGTTCCCCATCGGCCCTTGAAAATCCGGGGGAGGTATAGTGAATTTCCCCCCAGGCCGTACCCATATCCGCATCAGGTCTCCAAGGTGAACAGCCTCTGGCGTGTTGGAACAATGTAGGTAAGGGAAGTCGGCAAAATAGATCCGTAACTTCGGGATAAGGATTGGCTCTAATGGCTGGGCTCGGTCGGGCCCTTTAGCTGAAGCGTAGGCCGAGGGCTGTTCTGGTTCTGGTTCGCCCTTGCCCTGAGGGTCATGCGGGGCAAAAGCGCACGGCGCCCGGGTTGACTCCTGCGTCTGTCGGTTAAAGTGCGTGGGTCGCAGCCGCGCGAGGCAGCCGGTGTTCCCTCCCGGTGGTGCTTAGGGGACTCGGTCGGTGCCGGGGGGAGGCGGTCGTGGATGGGACTCCGGCGGGGGTGCGTCCTTAGGGGACGAACCTCCGGTGCGTCTCGTCCTTCGGCCCTTCCTTCCCGAAGTCGGCCGGGCTCCGAGGCCCATCGGCGGGTCCCGGCCACGCTCGCGAGCGCGGCCTTCCGTACTCCCGTTCGGACGTGGGGGGGGGAAGACTCTGGAGTTGTGTGCGGATGCGTCGCCGGCCGTAGGGGCTTGGGAGGACCGGACCGGAGCAGTGTGACTGGAGACGGGCGTGACGAGCCGAGGCCTCGTGGATCTATCGGGTGTGAGTCTCGCCTCGGAGGGGTGGCAGCTCCGAGGTGGTTCTCTCGACCGGCACCCAACAGCCGAATTAGAACTGCTGCGGACCAGGGGAATCCGACTGTTTAATAAAAACACAGCATTGTGAAGGCTCTCGGACGGTTTTGACACAATGTGATTCCTGCCCAGTGCTCTGAATGTCAAAGTGAAGAAATTCACCCAAGCACGGGTAAACGGCGGGGGTAACTATGACCCTCTTAAGTTAGCCCCACTATACACTTTCTGGACAAAGGCCCATTCAAATATATTGCCATTGGACACTTATGACCACAGTGGGATTGTATGCCGGTTATGGATCCATAATGCCGTATAAAGCATGACCATTTGGACACTGAGTGATAACTTTTTCCAGTTTGATACCCGCGGCAAAATCGCCATTTGGACAGCACTAGGGGCACTGGTGCTCCATCTAGGAGTTCAGAACGTTGGGCCCATCCCTTTAGTATGTGTCACTTGGCTCTGATTGGCTCTGATTGGCTTTCTGAATGGAATAACCTACACCATCCAACTTCCAATATATTTAACAGTGTCATATATATTGCAAATGGGATGCATTCAACTTTGACCTCTCTAAAGTCCCGCCCAAAGCTTGGGGGAGGGTCTAAGGGTCCAGAAAGAGCGTAAAATGTCCAAATCAAATATAAATAAAATTTCTCTGGGCCTCTGGAAGCCTGGGCCTCTGGTAGCCTGGGCCTCTGGGCCTCTGGGCCTCTGGTAGCCTGGGTCTCTGGGTCTCTGGGCCTCTGGTAGCCTGGGCCTCTGGGCCTCTGGGAGCCTGGGCCTCTGGTAGCCTGGGCCTCTGGGCCTCTGGTAGCCTGGGCCTCTGGGCCTCTGGGCCTCTGGGAGCCTGGGTCTCTGGGACTCTGGGGCTCTGGGTCTCTGGGTCTCTGGGTCCCTGGGGCTCTGGGTCTCTGGGGCTCTGGGTCCCTGGGACTCTGGGGCTCTGGGTCTCTGGGTCCCCGGGGCTCTGGGGCTCTGGGTCCCCGGGGCTCTGGGGCTCTGGGGCTCTGGGACTCTGGGGCTCTGGGTCCCTGGGGCTCTGGGGCTCTGGGGCTCTGGGGCTCTGGGTCCCTGGGACTCTGGGGCTCTGGGTCTCTGGGTCCCCGGGCTCTGGGGCTCTGGGTCCCCGGGGCTCTGGGGCTCTGGGTCTCTGGGGCTCTGGGTCTCTGGGGCTCTGGGGCTCTGGGTCTCTGGGTCTCTGGGGCTCTGGGGCTCTGGGTCTCTGGGTCCCCGGGGCTCTGGGTCTCTGGGTCCCCGGGGCTCTGGGGCTTTGGGTCCCCGGGGCTCTGGGGCTCTGGGGCTCTGGGTCCCCGGGGCTCTGGGGCTCTGGGGCTCTGGGTCCCCGGGGCTCTGGGGCTCTGGGGCTCTGGGGCTCTGGGACTCTGGGGCTCTGGGTCCCTGGGGCTCTGGGGCTCTGGGGCTCTGGGTCCCTGGGACTCTGGGGCTCTGGGTCTCTGGGTCCCCGGGCTCTGGGGCTCTGGGTCCCCGGGGCTCTGGGGCTCTGGGTCTCTGGGTCTCTGGGGCTCTGGGTCTCTGGGGCTCTGGGGCTCTGGGTCTCTGGGTCTCTGGGGCTCTGGGGCTCTGGGTCTCTGGGTCCCCGGGGCTCTGGGTCTCTGGGTCCCCGGGGCTCTGGGGCTCTGGGTCCCCGGGGCTCTGGGGCTCTGGGGCTCTGGGGCTCTGGGTCCCTGGGACTCTGGGGCTCTGGGTCTCTGGGTCTCTGGGGCTCTGGGGCTCTGGGTCCCTGGGACTCTGGGGCTCTGGGTCTCTGGGTCCCCGGGGCTCTGGGGCTCTGGGTCCCCGGGGCTCTGGGGCTCTGGGTCTCTGGGACTCTGGGCCTCTGGGTCTCTGGGCCTCTGGGCCTCTGGGCCTCTGGGGCTCTGGGGCTCTGGGTCTCTGGGTCCCCGGGGCTCTGGGGCTCTGGGTCCCCGGGGCTCTGGGGCTCTGGGTCCCTGGGACTCTGGGGCTCTGGGGCTCTGGGGCTCTGGGGCTCTGGGGCTCTGGGTCTCCGGGTCTCTGGGTCCCCGGGGCTCTGGGTCTCTGGGTCTCTGGGTCTCTGGGCCTCTGGGAGCCTGGGTCTCTGGGTCTCTGGGTCTCTGGGTCTCTGGGTCCCTGGGTCCCTGGGGCTCTGGGGCTCTGGGTCTCTGGGGCCCTGGGTCTCTGGGTCTCTGGGACTCTGGGCCTCTGGGTCTCTGGGCCTCTGGGCCTCTGGGCCTCTGGGTCTCTGGGAGCCTGGGCCTCTGGTAGCCTGGGTCTCTGGGCCTCTGGTAGCCTGGGCCTCTGGTAGCCTGGGCCTCTGGGCCTCTGGGAGCCTGGGCCTCTGGGCCTCTGGGAGCCAAAAGGAAGCTCCGGAGCTTAGGCGGCGGAGAGGTTGTTTGAATAAGGCCCGTTCAGGGAACCAGGGCGTTGGGTTTAATTAGGCCCCGGAGGTAGGCCCCGGTGGTAAACTCCGGGGCAAGCCTTATCAGAGGCCCAGGATGAGGTGTTCTTAATGTATTGGCTGATAGGGAGCCCCGGAGGTAGGGGACCCTTGGTGAAATTCATGCCGGGTTAGGGGACCAGGGCGTTGGGGTGAATAAGCCCCTGGAGGTAGGCACCGGTGGTAAGCTCCGGGGCAAGCCTAATCAGAGGCCCAGGATGAGGGTGTAATGAACTGGACAACCATCCCACTTCCCATGTATTGTACAGCAATTGGGCAACCATCCCACTTTCAATATATTGTGCGGCGTTTTGTCTCCCAGGTCCACCAGTGGGCAGAATGAACTTTGAGATTTGACGGAGGGTCCTTCCAATACATTATACAGCAATTGGGCAACCATCCCACTTCCAATATATTGTACAGCGATTGCGCAACCGTCCCACTTCCAATATATTGTGCGTCGTTTTGTCTCCCAGGTCCACCAGTGGGCAGGATGAACTTGCAATATATTATACAGCAATTGGGCAACCATCCCACTTCCAATATATTGTACAGCAATTGGGCAACCATCCCACTTCCAATATATTGTACAGCGATTGCTCAACCGTCCCACTTCCAATATATTGCGCGCCGTTTTGGCACCCAGGTCCACCAGTGGGCAGGATGAACTTGCAATATATTATACAGCAATTGGGCAACCATCCCACTTCCAATATATTGTACAGCGATTGCGCAACCGTCCCACTTCCAATATATTGCGCGCCGTTTTGGCTCCCAGGTCCACCAGTGGGCAGGATGAACTTGCAATATATTATACAGCAATTGGGCAACCATCCCACTTCCAATATATTTTAAGGTTCCAGGTCTACCAGTGGGCATCTTTTTTGACGGGGCAGGCTGATTGGTTTAGTCCGAGGGCGGGGGCTTAAGTGTGGGCCAGATAGGTTCGACCGGTGCGCCGGGTCCCTGGGGCTCTGGGTCTCTGGGTCTCTGGGTCCCTGGGTCCCTGGGTCCCTGGGGCTCTGGGGCTCTGGGTCTCTGGGTCCCTGGGTCCCTGGGTCCCTGGGTCCCTGGGGCTCTGGGTCTCTGGGTCCCTGGGACTCTGGGTCCCTGGGGCTCTGGGGCTCTGGGTCCCTGGGTCCCTGGGTCCCTGGGTCCCTGGGACTCTGGGGCTCTGGGGCTCTGGGGCTCTGGGGCTCTGGGTCCCTGGGGCTCTGGGTCTCTGGGTCCCTGGGTCCCTGGGTCCCTGGGGCTCTGGGTCCCTGGGGCTCTGGGTCCCTGGGACTCTGGGACTCTGGGACTCTGGGTCCCTGGGTCTCTGGGTCCCTGGGACTCTGGGTCCCTGGGACTCTGGGTCCCTGGGTCCTTGGGGCTCTGGGTCCCTGGGACTCTGGGGCTCTGGGGCTCTGGGGCTCTGGGTCTCTGGGTCCCTGGGGCTCTGGGGCTCTGGGGCTCTGGGTCTCTGGGTCCCTGGGACTCTGGGGCTCTGGGGCTCTGGGTCCCTGGGGCTCTGGGTCTCTGGGTCCCTGGGACTCTGGGTCTCTGGGTCCCTGGGACTCTGGGGCTCTGGGTCCCTGGGGCTCTGGGTCCCTGTGGCTCTGGGGCTCTGGGGCTCTGGGGCTCTGGGACTCTGGGGCTCTGGGGCTCTGGGTCCCTGGGACTCTGGGTCCCTGGGACTCTGGGGCTCTGGGTCCCTGGGGCTCTGGGACTCTGGGGCTCTGGGACTCTGGGGCTCTGGGACTCTGGGGCTCTGGGGCTCTGGGTCCCTGGGTCCCTGGGCTCTGGGGCTCTGGGTCTCTGGGTCCCTGGGACTCTGGGGCTCTGGGTCCCTGGGGCTCTGGGTCTCTGGGTCCCTGGGACTCTGGGGCTCTGGGTCCCTGGGGCTCTGGGACTCTGGGGCTCTGGGTCTCTGGGTCTCTGGGGCTCTGGGTCTCTGAGGCTCTGGGGCTCTGGGTCCCTGGGTCCCTGGGGCTCTGGGGCTCTGGGTCCCTGGGACTCTGGGTCTCTGGGTCCCTGGGGCTCTGGGGCTCTGGGGCTCTGGGACTCTGGGGCTCTGGGGCTCTGGGTCCCTGGGGCTCTGGGGCTCTGGGTCCCTGGGACTCTGGGGCTCTGGGGCTCTGGGTCTCTGGGTCCCTGGGACTCTGGGGCTCTGGGACTCTGGGGCTCTGGGGCTCTGGGTCCCTGGGTCCCTGGGGCTCTGGGGCTCTGGGTCCCTGGGACTCTGGGGCTCTGGGTCCCTGGGGCTCTGGGTCTCTGGGTCTCTGGGTCCCTGGGACTCTGGGGCTCTGGTTCCCTGGGGCTCTGGGGCTCTGGGTCTCTGGGGCTCTGGGGCTCTGGGTCTCTGGGTCCCTGGGGCTCTGGGACTCTGGGTCCCTGGGACTCTGGGGCTCTGGGGCTCTGGGACTCTGGGGCACTGGGGCTCTGGGACTCTGGGGCTCTGGGGCTCTGGGGCTCTGGGTCTCTGGGTCCCTGGGGCTCTTGGGCTCTGGGGCTCTGGGACTCTGGGGCTCTGGGTCCCTGGGTCTCTGGGGCTCTGGGGCTCTGGGGCTCTGGGACTCTGGGACTCTGGGGCTCTGGGGCTCTGGGGCTCTGGGTCCCTGGGGCTCTGGGTCTCTGGGTCCCTGGGGCTCTGGGTCTCTGGGTCCCTGGGGCTCTGGGTCTCTGGGTCCCTGGGACTCTTGGTCCCTTGGACTCTGGGGCTCTGGGGCTCTGGGGCTCTGGGTCCCTGGGGCTCTGGGTCTCTGGGTCTCTGGGTCCCTGGGACTCTGGGTCCCTGGGACTCTGGGTCCCTGGGGCTCTGGGTCTCTTGGTCCCTGGGACTCTGGGTCCCTGGGACTCTGGGTCCCTGGGACTCTGGGACTCTGGGTCCCTGGGACTCTGGGGCTCTTGGGCTCTGGGGCTCTGGGGCTCTGGGTCTCTGGGTCCCTGGGGCTCTGGGACTCTGGGACTCTGGGACTCTGGGACTCTGCAGAGATCCAGAGGCTTATGGGAGTCTTAGCACCAGTGGTAGGCTCCGGGGCAAGCCTTATCACAGCCCAGCTCCCTTCTGGGAGCCTGGGGCTCTGGGTAAGATATAATTTGCAATTGTGATCCCAATTGCAATATATTTGA
>NW_027100845.1:137500-162500 GCF_029633855.1 Hoplias malabaricus
GGTCCCATGGCCGAGAAAAGTGCCCCGAGCCCGGGGAGATAGAGAACCGTAAAGCGCGCGGGTTTGGGTCTCGGGTCTTCCAGTGGGCGGAGTGAGACTTAGAGAAATGATGACGGAGCTAAGAGGGGCCCCCCCTGGAGGTCCCATGGCCGAGAAAAGTGCCCCGAGCCCGGGGAGATAGAGAACCGTAAAGCGCGCGGGTTTGGGGCTCGGGTCTTCCAGTGGGCGGAATGAGACTTAAAGGAATATTGACGGAGCCAAGAAGGGCCCCCCCTGGAGGTCCCATGGCCGAGAAAAGTGCTCCGAGCCCGGGGAGATAGAGAACCGTAAAGCGCGCGGGTTTGGGGCTCGGGTCTTCCAGTGGGCGGAGTGAGACTTAGAGAAATGATGACGGAGCTAAGAGGGGCCCCCCCTGGAGGTCCCATGGCCGAGAAAAGTGCTCCGAGCCCGGGGAGATAGAGAACCGTAAAGCGCGCGGGTTTGAGGCTCAGGTCTTCCAGTGGGCGCTCGTTCCAGCGGCGCGGGCTGAATGGTTTAGTCCGAGGAGGAGTGCTTAAGTGTGGGCCGGATAGGTTCGAGAGGTGCGCTGGGTTCCTGGAGGTCCAGCCCCGGAGGTTTGGAGCGGGCGATGGAGCTAGCGAGGCCGAGTCGGGTGAGCCTGGGCCGGGCATGGGCGTTGGCGGCGATGGGGGTCTTCTCCCCGGAGGTTTGGAGCGGGCGATGGAGCGAGCGAGGCCGAGTCGGGTGAGCCTGGGCCGGGCATGGGCGTTGGCGGCGACGGGGGTCTTCTCCCCGGAGGTTTGGAGCGGGCGATGGAGCTAGCGAGGCCGAGTCGGGTGAGCCTGGGCCGGGCATGGGTGTTGGCAGCGACGGGGGTGTCTTCCCCGGAGGTAAGTACCGTGGGGGGCAAGCGTGAGATATTCCAGGCCGGGAAAAGTGAGCTAAATTCGGCAAAGCGTTGTTAAAAAGGGGGTTCGGTTGATTTTTTTGTTAAATCTAAACGAACAAAGGGTGCGAGGCGTGAAAATTGCATTCAGCCGTGATTTTTTGGCAAAGTGCTAACCCTAGTGGTCTCCCAGTGGGACGTTTTAAAGTAGGACTTAGAAAAATTTCTGACCCTCTTCGCCCTAGGTAGCAAGCCCAAAACGGAGCACCTCGGAGTGGTAAAAATTCAGAGGGCATGGGGGTTTCCAGTGCGGTGCCGTCAGGACATTAGGGTTCCTTTAGAAAAGACGAAAGTTTGGGTACACCATATGTAACTATGACAAGCCCAAGGCTCTGGTTCGCCTGTGGGCATGAATATAGTGAGATTTCCGCGTTATCTCACTGGAGGTGACCCCGGAACGGTTCAAAACCTAAGTCGAGACTTCCATGGAACCCCGATGATGGGAGTTTGAAGCCCGAGGAGTGACGCCCTCTGGGCTAAGGTTGCTGGTAGGTTCGGCCCCCCTCTCTGGAGGTCTAAATGACTTCCATGGACCCCGGTGATGCGAATTTGATGCCCGAGGAGTGACTCACCTCTGGGCTAAGGGTGGTGGTATGCCCGGCCCCCCCTCTGGAGGTCTCGAATGACTTCCATGGACCCCGGTGAAGCGTATTTCATGCCCGATGAGGAGCACACCTCTGGGCTAAGGGTGGTGGTATGCTCAGCCCCCCCTCTGGAGGTCTAAACTGACTTCCATGGACCCCGGTGATGCGAATTTGATGCCCGAGGAGTGACTCACCTCTGGGCTAAGGGTGGTGGTATGCTCGGCCCCCCCTCTGGAGGTCTCGAATGACTTCCATGGACCCCGGTGAAGCGTATTTCATGCCCGATGAGGAGCACACCTCTGGGCTAAGGGTGGTGGTATGCTCAGCCCCCCCTCTGGAGGTCTAAACTGACTTCCATGGACCCCGGTGATGCGAATTTGATGCCCGAGGAGTGACTCACCTCTGGGCTAAGGGTGGTGGTATGCTCGGCCCCCCCTCTGGAGGTGTCGAATGACTTCCATGGACCCCGGTGAAGCGTATTTCATGCCCGATGAGGAGCACACCTCTGGGCTAAGGGTGGTGGTATGCTCAGCCCCCCCTCTGGAGGTCTAAACTGACTTCCATGGACCCCGGTGATGCGAATTTGATGCCCGAGGAGTGACTCACCTCTGGGCTAAGGGTGGTGGTATGCCCGGCCCCCCCTCTGGAGGTCTCCAAAACCTAAGTCGAGACTTCCATGGACCCCGGTTATCCGAATTTCATGCCCGAGGAGTGATGCCCTCTGGGCTAAGGGTGGTGGTAAGCCCGGCCCCCCCTCTCTGGAGGTCTAGATTGACTTCCATGGACCCCGGTTAAGCGTATTTCATGCCCGAGGAGTGACGCCCTCTGGGCTAAGGGTGGTGGTATGCCCGGCCCCCCCTCTGGAGGTCTCCAAAACCTAAGTCGAGACTTCCATGGACCCCGGTTATCCGAATTTCATGCCCGAGGAGTGACGCCCTCTGGGCTTAGGGTGGTGGTAAGACCGGCCCCACTCTCTGGAGGTCTAAACTGACTTCCATGGACCCCGGTGATCCGAATTTCATGCCCGAGGAGTGACGCCCTCTCGGCTAGGGTGGTGGTAAGTGCAGCCCCCCCTCTCTGGAGGTCTAAAATGACTTCCATGGACCCCGGTGAAGCGAATTTCATGCCCGAGGAGTGACGCCCTCTCGGCTAGGGTGGTGGTAAGCCAGGCCCCCCCTCTCTGGAGGTCAAAACTGACTTCCATGGACCCCGGTATAGCGTATTTCATGCCCGAGGAGTGACGCCCTCTGGGCTAAGGGTGGTGGTATGCCCGGCCCCCCCTCTGGAGGTCTCCAAAACCTAAGTCGAGACTTCCATGGACCCCGGTTATCCGAATTTCATGCCCGAGGAGTGACGCCCTCTGGGCTAAGGGTGGTGGTAAGCCCGGCCCCCCCTCTCTGGAGGTCTAAAATCACTTCCATGGACCCCGGTGTAGCGTATTTCATGCCCGAGGAGTGACGCCCTCTGGGCTTAGGGTGGTGGTAAGCCCGGCCCCACTCTCTGGAGGTCTAAACTGACTTCCATGGACCCCGGTTATCTGAATTTCATGCCCGAGGAGTGACGCCCTCTGGGCTTAGGGTGGTGGTAAGCCCGGCCCCACTCTCTGGAGGTCTAAACTGACTTCCATGGACCCCGGTTATCCGAATTTCATGCCCGAGGAGTGATGAACCTCTGGGCTAAGGGTGGTGGTAAGTGCAGCCCCCCCTCTGGAGGTTTCCAAAACCTAAGTCGAGACTTCCATGGACCCCGGTTATCCGAATTTCATGCCCGAGGAGTAGTGCCCTCTGGGCTAAGGGTGGTGGTAAGCCCGGCCCCCCCTCTGGATGTCTCCAAAACCTAAGTCGAGACTTCCATGGACCCCGGTGATGCGAATTTCAAGCCCGAGGAGTGGTGCCCTCTGGGCTAAGGGTGGTGGTAAGCCCGGCCCCCCCTCTCTGGAGGTCTAAAAGGACTTCCATGGACCCCGGTATAGCGTATTTCATGCCCGAGGAGTGACGCCCTCTGGGCTTAGGGTGGTGGTAAGTGCAGCCCCCCCTCTGGAGGTTTCCAAAACCTAAGTCGAGACTTCCATGGACCCCGGTGATGCGAAGTGACATGCCCGAAGAGTGGTGCCTTCTGGGCTAAGGTTGTGATAAGCCCGGTCTCTCCTCTGGAGGTCTGTGGTTTTAAAGTGAATATTTTCTAAGTCCCTCACCTGAGATTTTAAGAGAATCAGGACCCTCCTCAAGCCTCGTAGCGAGTCCGAGGGAGGTTCATCGTTGTCGGCTATGCGAAAGGGGTTCAGACGCCTCTAATCCTGTGGGCATATGGTTTCTCAGCCTGGTGCCGTCGGGATATTAGGGAGGCATTAAATCAGACGTAAGTTTGGGTAACAGCGATGCGAAACGCTATGCCCAAAGGAGTGGCTTCCCGATGGGCTTGAAATAATGGGAATGTCCGCTCTGCTTCCCTGGATGTGTTCAAAACCTAAGTCGAGACATCCGTAGACCCCGTTGATGCGAATTCCATGCCCGAGGAGTGACGCCCTCTGGGCTTAAGGGTGGTGGTAAGACCGGCCCCACTCTCTGGAGGTCTAAACTGACTTCCATGGACCCCGGTGATGCGAATTTCATGCCCGAGGAGTGGTGCCCTCTGGGCTAAGAGTGGTGGTAAGACCGGCCCCACTCTCTGGATGTCTAAAATGACTTCCATGGACCCCGGTGATTCGAATTTCAAGCCCGAGGAGGTGCACACCTCCGGGCTAAGGGGATGGTTTGGGTGGCCTCCCCTCTGGATGTGTTCAAAACCTAAGTTGAGACATCCATGGACCCCGGTTATCCGAATTTCATGCCCGAGGAGTGACGCCCTCTGGGCTAAGAGTGGTGGTAAGACCGGCCCCACTCTCTGGAGGTCTAAAATGACTTCCATGGACCCCGGTGATGCGAATACACAAGCCCGAGGAGTGGCACACCTCTGGGCTAAGGGGATGGTTTGGGTTGCCTCCCCTCTGGAGGTCTAAAAATGACTTCCATAGACCCCGGCGAAGCGAATTTAAAGCCCGAGGACTGGCACCCCTCTGGGCTAAGGGTGGTGGTTAATCCGGCCCCCCCTTCTGGATGTGTTCAAAACCTAAGTCGAGACATCCATGGACCCCGGTGATGCGAAGTGACATGCCCGAGGAGTGGCGCCCTCTGGGCTAAGGTTGTGATAAGCCCGGTCTCTCCTCTGGAGGTCTGTGGTTTTAAAGTGAAAATTTTCTAAGTCCCTCACCTGAGATTTTAAGAAAATCAGGACCCTCCTCAAGCCTCGTAGCGAGTCCGAGGGAGGTTCATCGTTGTCAGCTATGCGAACGAGGTTCCAATGCCTCAAATCCTGTGGGCATATGGTTTCTCAGCCTGGTGCCGTCGGGATATTAGGGAGGCATTAAATCAGACGTAAGTTTGGGTAACAGCGATGCGAAACGCTATGCCCAAAAGAGTGGCTTCCCGATGGGCTTGAAATAATGGGAATGTCCGCTCTGCTTCCCTGGATGTGTTCAAAACCTAAGTCGAGACATCCGTAGACCCCGTTGATGCGAATACCGAAGCCCGAGGACTGGCACACCTCTGGGCTAGGGTGGGGATAAGATATGCCCCCACCCTCTGGAGGTTTTCAAAACCTAAGTCGAGACCTCCATAGACCCCGGTGATGCGAATACCGAAGCCCGAGGACTGGCACCCCTCTGGGCTAGGGTGGGGATAAGATATGCCCCCACCCTCTGGAGGTTTTCAAAACCTAAGTCGAGACCTCCATAGACCCCGGTGATGCGAATACCGAAGCCCGAGGACTGGCACCCCTCTGGGCTAGGGTGGTGGTTAATCCGGCCCCCCCTCTGGAGGTTTTCAAAACCTAAGTTGAGACCTCCGTAGACCCCGGTGATGCGAATACCGAAGCCCGAGGACTGGCACCCCTCTGGGCTAGGGTGGTGGTTAATCCGGCCCCCCCTCTGGAGGTTTTCAAAACCTAAGTTGAGACCTCCGTAGACCCCGGTGATGCGAATACCGAAGCCCGAGGACTGGCACACCTCTGGGCTAGGGTGGTGGTTAATCCGGCCCCCCCTCTGGAGGTTTTCAAAACCTAAGTTGAGACCTCCGTAGACCCCGGTGATGCGAATACCGAAGCCCGAGGACTGGCACACCTCTGGGCTAAGGGGTTGGTATGCTCGGCCTCCCCTCTGGAAGTCTAAAAATAATTAGAAATATTTCTAAGTTCGACAACGAGCACTGGCAGAACTGGACCAAAGACTTCCATACACCCCGGTGATGCGAAGTTTCAAGCCCGAGGAGTGGCACACCTCTGGGCTAAGGGGATGGTTTGGGTTGCCTCCCCTCTGGAGGTCTAAAAATGACTTCCATGGACCCCGTTGATGCGAATACACAAGCCCGAGGACTGGCACACCTCTGGGCTAAGGGGATGGTTTGGGTTGCCTCCCCTCTGGAGGTCTAAAAATGACTTCCATGGACCCCGTTGATGCGAATACACAAGCCCGAGGAGTGGCACACCTCTGGGCTAAGGGGATGGTTTGGGTTGCCTCCCCTCTGGATGTCTAAAATGACTTCCATGGACCCCGTTGATGCGAATACACAAGCCCGAGGACTGGGACACCCTCTGGGCTTAAGGTGGAGGTAAGCCCGGCCTCCCCTCTTTATTAAAAAAAAACTCTAAGTCCCAACGGCAAATGCCAGAGCTTTAAGCCGAAACTCAAGAGAGTTCGATCGGTATAACTGACTTGACTATCTGCCCTTAGCCCCCGATGGTTCATTCTATATATGCCCGGAGAAGTGGCTGGTTTCCGGGGCCAAAAAAGCCAAATGGTCTCCTATATTCATGCGACGGGTGCCTAAAGGTAAGTTTACCCACCCCGGTGAACTGCCTAAGGTCCATAGGCCTCCGACCACTGCTCCCTTAGCGGGGCGGTGGAACGGGCCGCCCGCCGACAAAGTTAACTGTTAAACCCATTTAATTTCAATGACCTTTAGTTCCAACTCCCTCCCTGGGGGGGATTGGTTCTATATATGCCCGGAGAAGTGGCTGGTTTCCGGGGCCAAAAAAGCCAAATGGTCTCCTATATTCATGCGACGGGTGCCTAAAGGTAAGTTTACCCACCCCGGTGAACTGCCTAAGGTCCATAGGCCTCCGACCACTGCTCCCTTAGCGGGGCGGTGGAACGGGCCGCCCGCCGACTAAGTTAACCCATAACCACTGATCGTTTAAGTCTTAAGGCCGGTCGGACCTCGTAAAAAGTCTCCCTCTGGGAGGATCACCCAATCTCCACCCCCCCTCCATCTCCAAACCGAAGCAAGTACCACACGGGAACACTCTGTTTGGGGATTCAGAAATAAATGTATTTATTTCGCAGTAAAACATATCAAAGCCACGGGGGTGCAGAAACACGGAGTGAATCCCGGCTGGGTTGCGCTTTGAAGAGGGTCCGGTTCAGGCCGTTTCGAGGGCGGAAAGACGGTTCTCACGAGCCCGCATCACATCGGCCGCAGAGAGGCCGGCTCGGTAGAAGGCCCGGGCAGTGATGTTGGAGTGGCACATGCTTGTCGTCACTCGATCTCTATCTTCGGCCGGCAGAGTCGAAACCTGAAACAGAGGTGCGAGGTGTCAGAAGTAGGAAGGCCGGGGTTAAGAGCCCACATAAGTCGGATTAAGTTCAACACTCACTTGGTTCGAAACAGCCGTGCGGATCAGGTTGAAGGCCACCGCGCCTCCGAGGCCCGCATCCGTCCACGCGATCCGAAGCAGTGAGTTTGGCTTGCGCAGCTGGTTCCCCCTGTCCAAGAACACGAACCCGTCCCGGGCCCCGTGTAAGTCGCTGAGTGCGGTCAACCAGGCCAGCTCTGTGGCAGACAACCCGATCGGAGCGTCCCCGAACGAGGCGTTGGTCTTGTGTTCACGAACATAAACCACGAAGCCGGTGCCATCCGTGGTGCTGGCTTGCCTCAACTCTCCAACCGTCAGGTTGAGAAACACAACCGACCGGTGACCGGTTAAGACAGACAAAAGGCCGAGCAGGTACCCCTGGAGCATCCGTAGCGTCGACCGGCGGGCGGTGTCCCCCGTCCGGGCCGCGTCTATGAGCTCTGGGATTCGGGTCTTAGCGTGGCTTAGGAAGACCCTGAAATCCGAAGGTTGCGGCAAGCGACTCAGCTTCGCTCTCTTCACGCGCTGGCGATGGCCCAGAATCGTGCGTGCGATGTCCCGATGAGCCTTGGCGAAGGTCAGCTTCAGCCTCTGGAGCTCTTCGGGGCTGACCCCGGCGGTCTCTGGGTCGAAGGCAGCGACGTGGGAGACGAACGCCTTGGCGCTGTGCAGGTAACACTTAACGGTTGTCGAAGCGTAACCCAGTTTCTGAAGGCTCTGTACCCAAGTGGGAACGTTCGTGTGATGGACGAAAGACAGGTCTGTGAATTGGCAGCCGGGCGGGGCGCAGTGAAGCAGGAACCGAATAACGTGGCCCCGTCGCTGGCGAGAGTTCTCGATGTCCTTCGGTGACGCGTCGACCCGCAGGTAGAACTTCTGAAAGTCGTCTACCGAACGGCTGACGTAGGTGTCCCGAAACCGATGCGGGATCACGAGCTGCCTCCCCCGGGAGGTTCGCCGTGCCCGCTCGGTCTCTGAATCCGTGTCCGAGGTGGATTCGGCAGGGGAAGACTCGCTCGGTTGGTAGTCGCTGTCGACCGGCTCCGGCGTGGCTTGGCCCGTAGTGGCTTGGCCCGGGGAGGCTTGGTCCGGCGAGGCTGGGTCCGGCGAAGCTGGGTCCGGCGTGTTGGGTCCCGGCGTGCTTGGGCCCGGCGTGCTTGGGCCCGGCATGGCTGGGTCCGGCATGCTGGGGCCCGGCGTGCTGGGGCCCGGCGAGGCTGGATTCGGGGAACAGGATACCGAGGGCGGTGGAGGGTTCCGCGGCTTAGACTGTTGATAGCGACGCAGAAGGTGGATGGTGCGAAGGCGTCGAGCGGCAGAGAGAGCGATCCGAAGGGCGAGGCCTTTGAGGGAATGCGCCGAGCCCAGGTGATCCGCCGGCGAAGAGAGAGACGGCAGGCCGCAGAGAGGGCAGTCGAGCTGGGACGAATTCTCCCCACTTTGGTCCAGTCCCCGGAGAAAGTCAATGTCGGCAGATCCAAGGCGGTGGAAGGTGGTATAATGGGAAGTCAGATCCGTAATGGCTTGCTCGCAGAGCGGGCAAGCATCAGGCGTGGTTGGCTCCGGCGTGCTTGGGTCCGGTGAGCTTGGGTACAGCATGGTTGGGTCCGGCGTGCTTGGGTCCGGCGTGCTTGGGTCCGGCGTGTTCGGGTCCGGCGTGTTCGGGTCCGGCGTGTTCGGTCCCGGCGTGCTCGGTCCCGGCGTGCTCGGTCCCGGCGTGTTCGGTCCCGGCGCGCTCGGTCCCGGCGTGCTTGGTCCCGGCGGCGAGGCTGGATTCGGGGAACGGGATCCCGAGGGCGGTGGAGGGTTCCGCGGCTTAGACTGTTGATAGCGACGCAGAAGGTGGAGGGTGCGAAGGCGTCGAGCGGCAGAGAGAGCGATCCGAAGGGCGAGGCCTTTGAGGGAATGCGCCGAGCCCAGGTGATCTGCCGGCGAAGAGAGAGACGGCAGGCCGCAGAGAGGGCAGTCGAGCTGTGATGAATTCTCCCCGCTTCGGTCCAGTTCTCGGAGGAAGGCTGCGTCGTCCGGTCCGAGTCTGTGGAAGATGGTAAAGTGGAAAGTCAGATCCGTAGCAATGGCTTGTTCGCAAAGCGGGCAGCTATCCATGGTGAGAGACTGACGGCTCCGAGTGAAGGCGACCCCTTATATAGCCCCCGGTTCGTGCATAATTAGGGGTTATGGGCGTTGATCGCTCCCGTTCGCGTTCGACGTTCGCCCATCTTGGGTGTATGAACCAATGAGAACCAAGACCGATAGCGTATTACTGCCAAAATTAGTCCCGGTTTCCGAGCCAGGTGCCGGGCAGAGCGATGGGGAGTGGTCCCCAAGGTCCGTGGGGCCTACCACTGTCATAAATCCGAGTGGCTTCCACTCGGTCCGCCTCGACCGGGTACCTTTAAGGTCAAGTCCCAACCCCGGATCTCGTATCACGGTGGTATTGGGACTGCCTGTGGGTCTATAGGCCACCGACCATCTGCCCACTTGTGGGGCGGGTGGAACGGGCCGCCCCGTCGATTGTTATAAGCCCGTTGTGTCCACCCCGATGATTCGTTCGATGTATGCCTGGGAAGGTAAAACATTCCTGGGCATGGGGGGTCGAGCGTATGAGGGGTTTCCCCCGTCCCGAAAGAGAGAGTTTTCCGACCGATGATTCGTTCGATATGCCTGCCCGGGGAGGGTCAACTTCCCTGGGCACCGGGGGGTCGAACGTATGAGGATTGTCCCCCTTTTTAAACCCATAAATTTGCCCGTGCGCGAGTCGACGGGGCCGCGTAACCCCCCGAGGCGTTGGCCGGCGGTCATCCGCCGGTCCGTGGGATCTCCCGACCTTTCCCCTCCTTTGAGCGGGACGTGGGAGCGCACCACCGGGCCCCCGGCTGGAAACGGCCGGAGGCAAAGAGCGCATTAGAGGTGACACGGATCGGTCTTCCACAGACCGCGGCTGGAAGTTCGCAGGGTCGGCCTACGGGATCCGACCCTTCGTCTTCTTAAACGCAGACTTCCGTAGGCTCCGGGGGGCGAAACCGTAAACCTTTGCCGACCTCCTCGCACTGCGAGGGGGCCAGGATTTGCGGCTTGTCCGCGTATCGGTCCTACCAAGGACCGCGGCTGGAAGTTCGGTGGTGAGCCCTCGACCTTACGAGATTGAGGGCAAAACCCTTCGTCTTCTGAACATCAGACGGCTCCGGTGGTGGCGTACCGTAAAAACCTATGCCGACTTCCTCGCGCTTTGAGGGGGCCAGGATTCTCTTCCATTCTCTTCCCTTAACGGCTGTCCTTCACGGCCGTTCGAGCTCGGTATACGCGGAGCACCAGGGGCAGGCTTCTAAGCCTAAATACAGTGCTTAGAGCGATCCTCCCCACCTTGTGCTCCCAGCCTCCATGGCTCGTGGATGCCCGTAAGAGGCATGTCCGCTTGTCCAGAACGGTTCCGAGGGGGACTTAGTCGGCCGGTCGATCCAACAGTAGGTCCGTTCAACGTCCGCGTCGGTGGTGCCTTAGGGTCGGGATCCGTTTGAGGGAAGGACCCGGCCCCTAGCCTGCACCGTCCGGGCGAGAATCATACGTTTTCCAAGTTGCCAAGTCGATTGCAGACCCCCACAGCGGGGTCGCGTTCGATCCTCTTCGCTGGTGTCCCCTGAGATCACTCTCACGGGCTCCATGCGCCCCCTCTCTTTCCCCGTCCGGGGTTTGAGATCCAAGGGGGGTCGGTCTGGTTGATCCTGCCAGTATTATATGCTTGTCTCAAAGATTAAGCCATGCAAGTCTAAGTACACACGGGTTTTGGTACAGTGAAACTGCGAATGGCTCATTAAATCAGTTATGGTTCCTTTGATCGCTCCACACGTTACTTGGTATAACTGTGGTAATTCCAGAGCTAATACATGCAAACGAAGCGTTGGAAGGGTTCTGGGGGTCGGCGTGAAATGCTCTCCCGGCCCCTGTCCCCCGGATACGTGCATTTATCAGAACCGAAAAACCCTCCCGGCTCCGGTCGGGTCGCTTTGGTGACTCTAGATAACCTCTGGCCGATCGTTAAGCCCTCCGGGGCGGCGACGTATCATTCGAGTGTCTGCCCTATCAACTTTCGACGGTAGGCTACGTGCCTACCGTGGTGACCACGGGTAACGGGGAATCTGGGTTCGATTCCGGAGAGGGAGCCTGAGAAACGGCTACCACTTCCAAGGAAGGCAGCAGGCGCGCAAATTACCCATTCCCGACACGGGGAGGTAGTGACGAAAAATATCGATGCGGGTCCTATGATCCTGTGGAGCGTAATCGAAATGAACTCAATCTATGTCCGTGAGTGATGACCCATTGGAGGGCAAGTCTGGTGCCAGCAGCCGCGGTAATTCCAGCTCCAATAGCGTATGCTAAAGTTGCTGCAGTTAAAAAGCTCGTAGTTGGATGTGGGGACAGGTCTCGGATCCCCTGTACTGTCCGGGATGGCGTGGGGAGCTCCTTCGGGGGTGACCCCCTGTCTCTGGGTGGATGTTGGGACCTGGTCCCTACCCGCCGGTGTCCTCTGCTCGCCGGCCGCGGAGAAGCCCTTAGCTGGGTACTTCACTGCGGTGCACGGTGGGTTGGAGGGTCCGGAGCGTTTACTTTGAATAAAGCAGAGTGCTCAAAGCAGGCCGACACGTGCCATGTCTGACTGAGCTAGGAATAATGGAATAGGGCCCTTCCGCGGGGCTTCGGGGTCTCTCCTTCGGGACGGCTGGTCGTTCCGGAGTGGGGCTCCGGGGCTTCCACGGTCCTATTTCGTGGGTTTTAAGGACCGAGGGCAATGATTAAGAGGGACGGCCGGGGGCATCCGTACCACACCGATAGAGGTGAAATTCGTTGACCGGTGTGGGACGAACGAAAGCGAAAGCATTTGCCAAGAATGTTTTCATTAATCAAGAACGAAAGTCGGGGGAGCGAAGACGATCAGATACCGTCGTAGTTCCGACCGTAAACTATGCCGACCCGCGATCCGGCGGCGTGAGGCTAGCGACCATGACCCGCCGGGCAGCGTGAGGGAAACCACGAGTCTTTGGGCTCTGGGGGGAGTACGGTTGCAAAGCTGAAACTTAAAGGAATTGACGGAAGGGCACCACCAGGAGTGGAGCTTGCGGCTTAATTTGACTCAACACGGGGAATCTCACCCGGCCCGGACACGGTAAGGATTGACAGATTGATGGCTCTTTCTTGATTCTGTGGGTGGTGGTGCATGGCCGTTGGGAGTTCGTGGAGCGATTCGTCTGGTTAACTCCGATAACGGACGAGACCCTGTGCCTTAAAAAGTTACACGGCCCTCCCTTGGGTCCCTGTGGGGGCTTGCGGCCCGAGGGGTTCGTCGGTCGGTGGCCGAACTTCTTAGAGCGATCCGGGGCAAGGCAAAGCCGTATGAGATTCGGGGCCATAACAGGTCTGTGATGCCCTTAGACGCCCGGGGCCGCACGTGAGTTACACTGGCTGGTTCAGCATGTGCATCCATCCTATGCCGAAAGGCCTGGGCAATCCTATGAACGCCTTCCCCGCTGGGGATAGGGGATTGTAACTTTTCCCCTTGAACGAGGAATTCCAAGTAGTCGCGGGTCACCAGCCCGCGTCGATTAAGTCCCTGCCCTTTGTACACACCGCCCGTCGCTACTACCGATTGGATGGCCTGGTGAGGTCCTCGGACCATCTCCGAGGTGCCCCTTTACCGGGGGGTTGCCTCGTTGAGGTGGGAAGTCGATCGAACCTGGGCATCTAGAGGTAGTACCGGTACATGGTTCGCGGACAAAACCCCATTCAAATAAATTGCCGGCGGTCGCATAATTGGTGCGTGGGATCGTATTACGATATGGGATCCCACCGGCCACTTAGGTAAATGGCCGCCGGGATGTTGGGTACTAACCACATCTGACTTACTTACTGCGGGCAATAGCTTGTTCGTGGGACTCACTAGGGGCATAGTCGCTCCATCCGTGAACTCGCGGCGTCGAGGCACCCTCGTCCGCAGCGCTCAATTTGTCCCAAGTGCTCTTGAAAACGGATGGAGGCGTCACCATCCCACTGTACATTTAGTCAACAGTCTCATATACATTGCTCGTGGGATGAGCCCGTCTAGTGACCCTCTGAGTGCCCTTCTGAGACCTCTGGTTTGTCCAGGTGGCCAAAAGAACATGTTTGTGTAGTGACATTTGTTTAGATGAGGTCATGGAATGACCACAAAGCTGGCCAATGGCCAAAACTGCATTTAACATCCCTTCCAATGTATTTGAATTGAAGCATATACATTGGAGATGGACAAGGGTCACCAAGTTGCTGACCATTTTTTGTATCCCACTTCCAATGTATTTGAATTGAAGCATATACATTGGAGATGGACAAGGGTCACCAAGTTGCTGACCATTTTTTGTATCCCACTTCCAATGTATTTGAATTGAAGCATATACATTGGAGATGGACAAGGGTCACCAAGTTGCTGACCATTTTTTGTATCCCACTTCCAATGTATTTGAATTGAAGCATATACATTGGAGATGGACAAGGGTCACCAAGTTGCTGACCATTTTTTGTATCCCACTTCCAATCTATTTGAATTAAGGTCGATACATTGGAAGTGGGACGTCGGCCACGGAATTGACCTATCCCACTTCCAATTTATTTCAATTGAGGTCGATACATTGGAAGTGGGACGTCGGCCACGGAATTGACCTATCCCACTTCCAATTTATTTCAATTGAGGTCGATACATTGGAAGTGGGACGTCGGCCACGGAACTGACCGATCCCACTTCCAATTTATTTCAATTGAGGTCGATACATTGGAAGTGGGACGTCGGCCACGGAACTGACCGATCCCACTTCCAATCTATTTCAATTGAGGTCGATACATTGGAAGTGGGACGTCGGCCACGGAACTGACCTATCCCACTTCCAATTTATTTCAATTGAGGTCGATACATTGGAAGTGGGACGTCGGCCACGCAATTTCACATGCTGTCTTGTGGGGTGTACATGATAAACATATTTTAATTAGGGGTCGTTCGGACCTTTCTAAGGGGTGTCCAAAACCCATGTATGAAATTATAATGGGAATAAATTGGAAGTGGGACGTCCAGAATCTGGGCTTGGGGGGGGCCGCAGACTTCGGCGCTTCGACTGGTTAATCATCTGGGACCCTCAAACAACATATCGAAGGGCCGGGTCACTGCGACCTTGTTTAGTATGTAAAAAAAAATAAAATAGATCCAGAAAATTGCCTTTGAACTGGTCAGTTAGGCCTCAGTTTCCATTCAAGTGAATGCACAGAAAAACGGAACGTTTTTATGGATTTTTCATAGAAAACAACACCCTAGGCTTACGAAATTTTACACACTGTCTCGTGGAGTATACATGATAAACATATTTAAATTAGGGGTCGTTCGGACCTTTCTAAGGGGTGTCCAAAACCCATGTATAACCTTTGAATGGGAATAAATTGGGAGTGGGACGTCCAGAATCTGGGCTTGTGGGGGGCTGCCAAACTAGCCGCGTCGAATACTTAAACATCTGGGACCCTCAAACAACATATCGAAGGGCCGGGTCACTGCGACTTTGTTTAGTATGTTAAAAAAAATCAGCAAATTTATTCGAAAAAAATTCCCTCCAACTGTCAGTTAGGCCTCTGTTTTTTTTCGAATCTTTTCAAAGATTTTTCATAGAAAACAACACCCTAGGCTTACAAAATTTTACACACTGTCTCGTGGAGTATACATGATAAACATATTTAAATTAGGGGTCATTCGGACCTTTCTGAGGGGTGTCCAAAACCCATGTATGACCTTTGAATGGGAATAAATTGGGAGCGGGATGTCCAGAATCTGGGCTTGGGGGAGGGGCGCAGACTTCAACGCTTCGAGTACTTAATCATCCTCTGTCAGCCTCTGTCTCCATTCAAATGTATGCACAGAAAAACGGAACGTTTTTATGGATTTTTCATAGAAAACAACACCCTAGGCTTACGAAATTTTACACACTGTCTCGTGGAGTATACATGATAAACATATTTAAATTAGGGGTCGTTCGGACCTTTCTAAGGGGTGTCCAAAACCCATGTATGAAATTTGAATGGGAATAAATTGGAAGTGGGACGTCCAGAATCTGGGCTTGGGGGGGGCCGCAGACTTCGGCGCTTCGACTGGTTAATCATCTGGGACCCTCAAACAACATATCGAAGGGCCGGGTCACTGCGACCTTGTTTAGTATGTAAAAAAAAATAAAATAGATCCAGAAAATTGCCTTTGAACTGGTCAGTTAGGCCTCAGTTTCCATTCAAGTGAATGCACAGAAAAACGGAACGTTTTTATGGATTTTTCATAGAAAACAACACCCTAGGCTTACGAAATTTTACACACTGTCTCGTGGAGTATACATGATAAACATATTTAAATTAGGGGTCGTTCGGACCTTTCTAAGGGGTGTCCAAAACCCATGTATGAAATTTGAATGGGAATAAATTGGAAGTGGGACGTCCAGAATCTGGGCTTGGGGGGGGGCGCAGACTTCGGCGCTTCGACTGGTTAATCATCTGGGACCCTCAAACAACATATCGAAGGGCCGGGTCACTGCGACCTTGTTTAGTATGTAAAAAAAAATAAAATAGATCCAGAAAATTGCCTTTGAACTGGTCAGTTAGGCCTCAGTTTCCATTCAAGTGAATGCACAGAAAAACGGAACGTTTTTATGGATTTTTCATAGAAAACAACACCCTAGGCTTACGAAATTTAACACACTGTCTCGTGGAGTATACATGATAAACATATTTAAATTAGGGGTCGTTCGGACCTTTCTAAGGGGTGTCCAAAACCCATGTATGAAATTTGAATGGGAATAAATTGGAAGTGGGACGTCCAGAATCTGGGCTTGGGGGGGGCCGCAGACTTCGACGCTTCGACTGGTTAATCATCTGGGACCCTCAAACAACATATCGAAGGGCCGGGTCACTGCGACCTTGTTTAGTATGTAAAAAAAAATAAAATAGATCCAGAAAATTGCCTTTGAACTGGTCAGTTAGGCCTCAGTTTCCATTCAAGTGAATGCACAGAAAAACGGAACGTTTTTATGGATTTTTCATAGAAAACAACACCCTAGGCTTACGAAATTTTACACACTGTCTCGTGGAGTATACATGATAAACATATTTAAATTAGGGGTCATTCGGACCTTTCTGAGGGGTGTCCAAAACCCATGTATGACCTTTAAATGGGAATAAATTGGGAGCGGGATGTCCAGAATCTGGGCTTGGGGGAGGGGTGCAGACTTCGAGGCTTTGAGTACTTAATCATCCTCTGTCAGCCTCTGTCTCCATTCAAATGTATGCACAGAAAAAAAGGAACGTTTTTATGGATTTTTCATAGAAAACAACACCCTAGGCTTACGAAATTTTACACACTGTCTCGTGCAGTATACATGATAAACATATTTAAATTAGAGGTCATTCGGACCTTTCTGAGGGGTGTCCAAAACACATGTATGACCTTTGAATGGGAATAAATTGGGAGCGGGATGTCCAGAATCTGGGCTTGGGGGGGGCCGCGGACTTCGGCGCTTCGACTAGTTAATCATCTGGGACCCTCAAACAACATATCGAAGGGCCGGGTCACTGCGACGTTTCCAAGTATAGGAAAAAAAATAAAACAGATCCAGAAAATTGCCTTTGAACTGGTCAGTTAGGCCTCAGTTTCCATTCAAGTGAATGCACAGAAAAACGGAACATTTTTATGGATTTTTCATAGAAAACAACACCCTAGGCTTACGAAATTTTACACACTGTCTCGTGCAGTATACATGATAAACATATTTAAATTAGGGGTCATTCGGACCTTTCTAAGGGGTGTCCAAAACCCATGTATAACGTTTGAATGGGAATAAATTGGGAGCGGGATGTCCAGAATCTGGGCTTGGGGGGGGGCGCGGACTTCGGCGCTTCGACTAGTTAATCATCTGGGACCCTCAAACAACATATCGAAGGGCCGGGTCACTGCGACCTTTCCATGTATACGAAAAAAAATAAAATAGATCCAGAAAATTGCCTTTGAACTGGTCAGTTAGGCCTGTGTTTCCATTCAAGTGAATGCACAGAAAAACGGAACGTTTTTATGTATTTTTCATAGAAAACAACACCCTAGGCTTACAAAATTTTACACACTGTCTCGTGGAGTATACATGATAAACATATTTAAATTAGGGGTCATTTGGACCTTTCTGAGGGGTGTCCAAAACCCATGTATAACGTTTGAATGGGAATAAATTGGGAGCGGGATGTCCAGAATCTGGGCTTGGGGGGGGGCGCGGACTTCGGCGCTTCGACTAGTTAATCATCTGGGACCCTCAAACAACATATCGAAGGGCCGGGTCACTGCGACCTTTCCATGTATACGAAAAAAAATAAAATAGATCCAGAAAATTGCCTTTGAACTGGTCAGTTAGGCCTGTGTTTCCATTCAAGTGAATGCACAGAAAAACGGAACGTTTTTATGGATTTTTCATAGAAAACAACACCCTAGGCTTACAAAATTTTACACACTGTCTCGTGGAGTATACATGATAAACATATTTAAATTAGGGGTCATTTGGACCTTTCTGAGGGGTGTCCAAAACCCATGTATAACGTTTGAATGGGAATAAATTGGGAGTGGGACGTCCAGAATCTAGGCTTGGGGGGGGCCGCAGACTTCAACGCTTCGATTTCTTAATCATCTGGGACCCTCAAACAACATATCGAAGGGCCGGGTCACTGCGACCTTTCCAAGTGTAGAAAAAAAGATTAATTAGTTCCAGAAAGGTGCCCTTCAACTCGTCAGTTAGGCCTCTGTCTCCATTCAAATGTATGCACAGAAAAAAAGGAACGTTTTTATGCATTTTTCATAGAAAACAATACCCTAGGCTTACGGAATTTTACACACTGTCTCGTGCAGTATACATGATAAACATATTTAAATTTGGGGTCATTCGGACCTTTCTAAGAGGTGTCCAAAACCCATGTATGACCTTTGAATGGGAATAAACTGGGAGTGGGACGTCCAGAATCTGGGCTTGGGGGGGGCTGCCGAACTAGCCGCATCGAATACTTAATCATTTGGGACCCTCAAACAACATATCTAAAGGCCGGGTCACTGCGACCTTGTTTAGTATGTAAAAAAAAATCAGCAAATTTATTCGAAAAAAATTCCCTCCAACTGTCAGTTAGGCCTCTGTTTTTTTTTGAATCTTTTCAAATATTTTTCATAGAAAACAACACCCTAGGCTTACGAAATTTTACACACTGTCTCGTGGAGTATACATGATAAACATATTTAAATTAGAGGTCATTCGGACCTTTCTGAGGGGTGTCCAAAACACATGTATGACCTTTGAATGGGAATAAATTGGGAGCGGGATGTCCAGAATCTGGGCTTGGGGGGGGCCGCGGACTTCGGCGCTTCGACTAGTTAATCATCTGGGACCCTCAAACAACATATCGAAGGGCCGGGTCACTGCGACGTTTCCAAGTATAGGAAAAAAAATAAAACAGATCCAGAAAATTGCCTTTGAACTGGTCAGTTAGGCCTCAGTTTCCATTCAAGTGAATGCACAGAAAAACGGAACGTTTTTATGGATTTTTCATAGAAAACAACACCCTAGGCTTACGAAATTTTACACAATGTCTCGTGGAGTATACATGATAAACATATTTAAATTAGGGGTCATTCGGACCTTTCTAAGGGGTGTCCAAAACCCATGTATAACCTTTGAATGGGAATAAATTGGGAGTGGGACGTCCAGAATCTGGGCTTGGGGGGGGCTGCCAAACTAGCCGCATCGAATACTTAAACATCTGGGACCCTCAAACAACATATCGAAGGGCCGGGTCACTGCGACTTTGTTTAGCATGTAAAAAAAAATCATCAAATTTATTCGAAAAAAATTCCCTCCAACTGTCAGTTAGGCCTCTGTTTTTTTTCGAATCTTTTCAAAGATTTTTCATAGAAAACAACACCCTAGGCTTACGAAATTTTACACACTGTCTCGTGGAGTATACATGATAAACATATTTAAATTAGGGGTCATTCGGACCTTTCTAAGGCGTGTCCAAAACCCATGTATGAAATTTGAATGGGAATAAATTGGAAGTGGGACGTCCAGAATCTGGGCTTGGGGGGGGGGCGCAGACTTCGGCGCTTCGGCTGGTTAATCATCTGGGACCCTCAAACAACATATCGAAGGGCCGGGTCACTGCGACCTTGTTTAGTATGTAAAAAAAAATAAAATAGATCCAGAAAATTGCCTTTGAACTGGTCAGTTAGGCCTCAGTTTCCATTCAAGTGAATGCACAGAAAAAAAGGAACATTTTTATGGATTTTTCATAGAAAACAACATCCTAGGCTTACGGAATTTTACACACTGTCTTGTGGAGTATACATGATAAACATATTTAAATTAGGGGTCATTCGGACCTTTCTGAGGGGTGTCCAAAACCCATGTATGACCTTTGAATGGGAATAAATTGGGAGCGGGATGTCCAGAATCTGGGCTTGGGGGGGGCCGCGGACTTCGGCGCTTCGACTAGTTAATCATCTGGGACCCTCAAACAACATATCGAAGGGCCGGGTCACTGCGACCTTTCCAAGTATAGGAAAAAAAATAAAATAGTTCCAGAAAATTGCCTTTGAACTGGTCAGTTAGGCCTCAGTTTCCATTCAAGTGAATGCACAGAAAAACAGAACGTTTTTATGGATTTTTCATAGAAAACAACACCCTAGGTTTACGGAATTTTACACACTGTCTCGAGGGGTGTACATGATAAACATATTTAAATTAGAGGTCATTCGGACCTTTCTAAGGGGTGTCCAAAACCCATGTATGACCTTTGAATGGGAATAAATTGGGAGTGGGACGTCCAGAATCTAGGCTTGGGGGGGGGCGCAGACTTCGACGCTTCGACTTCTTAATCATGCGGGACCCTCAAACAACATATCGAAGGGCCGGGTCACTGCGACCTTTCCAAGTGTAGAAAAAAAAATTTATTTGTTCCAGAAAGGTGCCCTTTAACTCGTCAGTTAGGCCTCTGTCTCCATTCAAATGTATGCACAGAAAAAGGGGAACGTTTCTATGGATTTTTCATAGAAAACAACACTCTAGGCTTACGCAATTTTACACGCTGTCTCGTGCAGTATACATGATAAACATATTTAAATTTGGGGTCATTCGGACCTTTCTAAGGGGTGTCCAAAACCCATGTATGACCTTTGAATTGGAATAAATTGGGAGTGGGACGTCCAGAATCTGGGCTTGGGGGGGGCTGCCGAACTAGCCGCGTCGAATACTTAATCATCTGGGACCCTCAAACAACATATCGAAGGGCCGGGTCACTGCGACCTTGTTTAGTATGTAAAAAAAAAATCAGCAAATTTATTCGAAAGAAATTCCCTCCAACTGTCAGTTAGGCCTCTGTTTTTATTCAAATATTTTCAAGGATTTTACTAGTTTTTTAATGGGATCCCACTTCTAATGTATTTCAGCTATGTCATATAAATGGCTTGTGGGATCCCACGAAACATGTATTTGACTTGGCTGAAATAGATTGGAAGTGGGATCCCACTTCCAATTTATTTGACTTGACTGGAATAGATTGGAAGTGGGATCCCACTAGCAGTTTATTTAAGCTATGTCATTTAAATTGCTTGTGGGATCCCACTTCCAATCTATTTCAGCCAAGTCAAATACATGTTTCGTGGGATCCCACATCCAATCTATTTCAGCCAAGTCAAATACATGTTTCGTGGGATCCCACATCCAATCTATTTCAGCCAAGTCAAATAAATTGAAAGTGGGATCCCACATCCAATCTATTTCAGCCAAGTCAAATAAATTGGATGTGGGATCCCACTTCCAATCTATTTCAGCCAAGTCAAATACATGTTTCGTGGGATCCCACTTCCAATCTATTTCAGCCAAGTCAAATACATCTTTTGTGGGATCCCCCTAGCACTTTATTTAAGCTATGTCATATACATTGCTGGTGGGATTTCCTCAAAAAAGCCTAAGTTATTTTGGGGAAAAGCATTATTTTATGCCACAGTATATATTTTTCTACACAAATCAACTCATTCTGAGTGCATGCCTGTATTAACAGTTGTAAAATTCCTCTGTCCAAATCCCATGTATAAACTTGACTTGAATAAATTGGAAGTGGGACAGTCAGATCTCAGCTTTGATAAGAAATATGAAAAAACAAATAACACCATTATCTACGTATCAGCCTCCTTAATTCAGGGTGTGAGTTTGAAGAAGATTGCATGAAGTCAAAAATTTGCCCTAAAAATCTCAAAGGGGTACCCCTTTGACTTTTTTTGGGTCAAATTTTTGACATATTCCAATCTTCTCCAAAATCACACCGTGATGTCAGCAGACCCAGACTTAAAGAGGAGTGGCATTAATATCATAATATGATGTCAGAGAGCTGAGATCTCACTGTCCCACTTCCAATCTATATCAGCCAAGTCAAATAGATTGGAAGTGGGATCCCACTACCAGCTTATTTAAGCTATGTCATATAAATTGGGAGTGGGATCCCACTTCCAATCTATTTCAGCCAAATCAAATAAATTGGGAGTGGGATCCCACTTCCAATCTATTTCAGTCAAGTCAAATAAATTGGAAGTGGGATCCCACGAAACATGTATTTGACTTGGCTGAATTAGATTGGAAGTGGGATCCCACTTCCAATTTATTTGACTTGACTGAAATAGATTGGAAGTGGGATCCCACTAGCAGTTTATTTAAGCTATGTCATATAAATTGGGATTGGGATCCCACTTCCAATCTATTTCAGCCAAGTCAAATACATGTTTCGTGGGATCCCACTTCCAATCTATTTCTGTTAAGTCAAATAAATTGGAAGTGGGATCCCAATTCCAATCTATATCAGCGAAGTCAAATAGATTGGAAGTGCGATCCCACTTACATGTATTTGACATGACTGGAATAGACTGGAATTTGACCAGCATCCCACTTACAATCTATTTGACAGGACTTGAATAAATTGGAATTGGACAAGCATCCAACTTACAATCTATTTGACATTACTGGAATAGACTGGAATTTCCCACTTACAATCTATTTGCCATGACTAGATTTGGACCAGCATCCCATTTACAATCTATTTGACAGGACTGGAATAAATTGGAATTGGACCAGCATCCAACTTACAATCTATTTGACATTACTGGAATAGACTGGAATTTCCCACTTACAATCTATTTGCCATGACTAGAATTGGACCAGCATCCCACTTACAATCTATTTGACATTACTGGAATAGACTGGAATTTCCTACTTACAATCTATTTGCCATGACTAGAAATGGACCAGCATCCCACTTACAATCTATTTCAAATGTGACTGGAATACATTGGAATTGAACCAGCATCCCACCTCCAATCTATTTCAAATGTGACTGGAATACATTGGAATTGGACCGGCATCCCACCTCCAATCTATTTCAAATATGACTGAAATACATTGGAATTGGACCAGCATCCCACCTCCAATCTATTTCAAATATGACTGGAATACATTGGAATCGGACCAGCATCCCACCTCCAATCTATTTCAAATGTGACTGGAATACATTGGAATCGGACCAGCATCCCACCTCCAATCTATTTCAAATGTGACTGGAATACATTGGAATCGGACCAGCATCCCACCTCCAATCTATTTCAAATGTGACTGGAATACATTGGAATTGGACCAGCATCCCACCTCCAATCTATTTCAAATGTGACTGGAATACATTGGAATTGGACCGGCATCCCACCTCCAATCTATTTCAAATATGACTGAAATACATTGGAATTGGACCAGCATCCCACCTCCAATCTATTTCAAATATGACTGGAATACATTGGAATCGGACCAGCATCCCACCTCCAATCTATTTCAAATGTGACTGGAATACATTGGAATCGGACCAGCATCCCACCTCCAATCTATTTCAAATGTGACTGGAATACATTGGAATCGGACCAGCATCCCACCTCCAATCTATTTCAAATGTGACTGGAATACATTGGAATCGGACCAGCATCCCACCTCCAATCTATTTCAAATATGACTGGAATACATTGGAATCGGACCAGCATCCCACCTCCAATCTATTTCAAATATGACTGGAATACATTGGAATTGGACCAGCATCCCACCTCCAATCTATTTAGGTAGGCATCCCACTTCCAATTTATTTGAATGGCATCAAAATAAATTGGATCTGGGACCTCCGTCCGCCACCTGGTGCTGGAGGGCCGAACTGCGGCAAAACGGCCAGAACTTTGACGATTTTTAGCTCGGAAACGGTCCGCGGCAGAGCTCCGCCGATCGTCACGGCGGCTCGTGGGGACCCCCCGAGGGCGCCTGACCCGCCCCCTGGTTCGAGAAAAATTCGTGCGCCTCGGCGCGCAGCGTCCGCCAAACGCCATCTAATAAGCTGCTCGTGGGACGTTGGGGTACTAACTAGAGGGAGTAAAAGTCGTAACAAGGTTTCCGTAGGGGAACCTGCGGAAGGATCATTAACGGTGACCTGGCCACGGCCGGTTGTCGAGTCGGACTCGAGAGGCCAAACCTCCCCCGGCGGGTACCTTCAAGGTATGGACCGCAGAAGCCTCGTACCTTTCGTCGTCGGCCGACGTGAGTCTCTCCCCCTCCGGGTGGGTGGACGTAGCGAGCCGGCTTCGGAACTCGGGGTTATGCGAGGACCGCCTTAGGTGCATAGGTACCCCGGTCCGCCCCCCTCGTTCGCGGGGGGGAGAGTGGCGCCGGAGCCGCCCGCCGGGTCGTTAAACCAACCATTGATCGTTGAAGGCTTGATTGTGCGTGCGCGAGTCAAAGGGGCTTACTCACCCCCAGGGCGTTGGCCGGTGCTCGCCGGCCTCGGTGGGATCTCCCTGAACCCATCCCCCCGGCACAGGGGGTGGTGGTGGACGGGAGCGTACCGCCGGGCGAAACTCTTTCCCCTCACGGGGTTGGAGCGGAGCTTAAGAGCGCATGCAAATACCCCGATGTTGGCTTCGCAGAGACGGACCGTATAATAGTCTAAGGCCGGTGCGCGAGTTGAAGGGGCCTCACGAACCCCGGATGCGTTTAAACACCCGAAGGAGACGGCCGGTGCCCGCCGGTCCTGACTAGGTGGGATCTACCCAGCGCCTTCCCCTAAGCGGGGGACTTGGGAGCGTACCACCGGGCCTCGCTCATACCCTCCGGGGTGGAGAGCTTGGCTTTGAGCGCACGCCTGAATGCCTTAGACCGGGACCCGTAACGCAGCGAACCAAACCCTGGGCCTCGCCGGGAACGGTGGGGCCTAGACCCGGTCTCCTAAACCACGTAAGTCTCGGGCACCTACTCGGGCGATCGTCCCCCGGGCCGTAACTCCTCGGTCCGGTGGTGACGCCCAGGTTCAATGACCTTCCCCCCTCCACGGGGGGGAAGGCACCCGGCTTGAAATATTGTCAAACGTTGTCTCGTGTTCGAATGGCTTCCTTCGCCCGGCCTGTAACGGGCCGGGCACAAACCTCATACAACTCTTAGCGGTGGATCACTTGGCTCGTGCATCGATGAAGAACGCGGTAACCTGCGTTAAATAATGTGAATTGCAGAACACAGATCATCGATATTTCGAACGCACATGGCGGCCGCGGGGGTCCATCCCGCGGCCACGCCTGTCTGAGGGTCGGTTTACCCATCGATCGGTCTTCCTAGACCGCGGCTGGGAGTTCGCAGGGCCTCCACCTCGGACGGCCCTTCGTCTCCCTAAA